>NC_041386.1:688431339-688490740 GCF_002162155.2 Triticum dicoccoides
TATTCTTCTATATGTCACGTTGTTTGTCAAAGTATTGAAGAAATCCATGGCTTCATCATTAGCCGGAAGTAACATGCGTATGATGCTACGAAGCTCTTTAAAGTTGTTATTGGAATTGAGTTCCGGATAGAATAATTCGCTTTTTGGTACGAATTTCAGCAAATGACCTCCAAATAGCGATATTCGGAAGACTCTTGCAAAACTTCATACCAAAATGCTAATTATCCTATCCAGGACTCCGTTCCAAAATAACTTGCAGCGCTTCATACCATTTATGTGCTTGTTACTTCCAGCTAATGATGAAGCCATGGTTTTCTTGAATCCTTTGACACTAGACAACATGACATATAGAAGGGTAGATGAGATCAGGAAAAATATGGACCATCTTCTGCACATCCAGAATGGCGCCATTTTGTTAAATCCCTTAAAGGTTAAGAGAGCTATGATTCTGAATCCTGTTCCTAGCCAAACATTTAAAAAATGTTACATATTGGCATAGAATTTGATATTGATATCAACGATGTCCGGCCCGCATCCTTGTCGTCGACCGGTTCACGACGACATCCTGCTTCAGAGGCACCATGTCCGGGACTGGGCTCCATCGGGCTGGCACTGGGAGGTGGTACCTTCAGGGGCGCGCATCTTGATGAGGAACTCGGGTACCATCGTCGACCCGGAGCTTCTTTGGTGGCGTGCGCGTGGGCCACATTCGGTTGGGAGGCTGGCATCCCCCGTGGAGGTGGTACGTCATCGTGTCAGGGAGGATGAGCACGTCCATCGCTACATGGTTGCGTTGGACGTCAGGTTCTCCAATACCTAGCAGGTTCATTGGGGATCTCACTAGAGCTATTATACTGTGGTGGTTCCTTCTCATTGTGTGTCCACCGCGAGTCAACTAGATTATTCGATAGTATTCGATCTTCATTAGCTAGTGATGTATTCAAGATATTCGAGGCGGCGTATTCGTGATTATATTATTCCAGAATATTCGAGACGATGTTTCGAGACGTTGTATTCGAGATTATATTTGATGATCCATATTATCTACTATGATTCAGTTTTATCTTTCGAGATGCATATCTATTATCTACTATTATTCGAGATGCATATCAATTATCTACTATTATTCGAGATGCGTACTAAATTGTTTTATATTTCTTATGGATTAGTTAAATAAAAGCTATGGCGGACAATACCGGCAGAGAAGGAGAAGAGGCTATGTTTGAGATCATACGCTCCCCGATGCAGCCAGATGAGAATGAAGAAGATGATGGCTCACAATATCTGAACAATAGTGGGCAGGGTGATATGATATTCGATGAAGACGAACAAAGGGATGAAGTCCAGAACTATGATGATCTTCAAATAACAAACACCGGCGAGGTATATTTATATAAGCAGGCATCTGGTGATCATCACATGTTTTATTTGATTTGTATATATATTAACAAATTGATCTTTCTACTTTCAGCCCTCCGGATCAAAAAAAATCTTCTACATGCTGCAGGATAGTACGAGGCCCGGCCAAAAAGTTGAAGGATGGAGTAAAGTACAACATCCATGCCATCAAATCTAATGGCGATCCGCTCGAGCCTAAGAAGAATGCGGGCAAGTTCATTCATCAGTGCGGAGTTCTTGTGAAGGACTAAATCCCGATATCCATTAAAGAATGGAAGAAGCCAACAAAGGAACGTCCAGATCTTAATTTTGTCGACCAAAGAGCAAAATATCGGCTTTGGGAATCTCTCATGTCACATTTCACACTACTAGATCATTTCACAGCTGCAGATGTGGAGAAAGTCAAGAACGTTGCTCTTAGGAAGATGGCGATAGCGTTCGACAACCACAAGAAAACTATATGAAACAAGTATGTCGAAGGAGGAAAGAAGACTCCAAAATTCAAGGGAACACTGGAGAAGGCAAGAGATCACTTGGACACTTTCGTGAAATTCAAGGAATCAGAAGTAGCTTAGGAACGGTCGACAATAAACATGATCAATGCCGCAAAAAATATATGGCACCATAAGCTAGGGCCAGGTGGCTACGAGGTGGCCCGGCCTAAGTGGGATCTCGCTGAGCAACAGATGGTGGATGCAGGGGTCACTCCAGTTACATTGAGATGGACCCCCAGGGTCAGGACATTGTTCTACGCGCATGGGGGGGCGTTGGACCTAAAGACAGGGAGGATTTGGAGCGGGCAAGTCTTCAAGAAGCCACCGACAATTTACTTGTTGCAATCGAAGCGGCACGAATGGGGGTGTTCACTCCTAGCAGAGAGAATGACGAGCTTACACGCGCCCTGAAGAACCCTGAACACCCGGGAATAACACGAGGAAAAGACGTTGTTCCGTGGTTTGAGTGGTTTGCCGACTGGACGGCGACTATAGAAGTCGTGCGAGAAGGAAGATGGCGGAGGAGTAGAAGAGGAAGCTGGAGGAGGAGTCAAGGAAGCAGGAAGCAGACCGCCTTCAAGGCCAAGAATCAGCAAACACGGAGTTGGCACTCGCTTTCTAGCGGCAGCAGCAGATCAACAAAATTAGCCGGGAAAGGGGGTCTCAGCAGCAGCAGCAGCTAGCGGATCCAGCATTGGATAGCACCGTCCCATCCATGCCGAGAAGCGGAGTGGGTTCCGCCCCGGGCGATGAGGCACTGCTGGATAGATACCTTGTGGATGACATCATGGGTAACACTAATTGTGAGCTACACTTTAAAATGAAGAACATATCCATGAAGGTGGCATACGGCGTTGCTTATAAAAATCCCCCTGAAGCAACCTTCAATTGCAATCTGATTCCAGCTGGCTATGCTCATGTCGCGGTTGATGAAGTGGTGGCACAATATTCAGGGCTAGAGCTTGACATTCCTGGAGGTGACGACAAGTGCACACTGGGAGAGGCCATACATCGGATCATTCTATGGAGAAAGGATTGCATCGTCTTTCCAAGGCCACCGACACCGCGTTAGCCGGTTCCTCCTCCAAGTCCGCCACCGCCTCAGTAGTCGACACCAGCTCTACCAAGTCAGCCACCACCTCTGCAGACTGCTGCTCCTCCAAGTCCGCCAACGCATGAGCCCACACCTACTCCTCCAAGTTCGGCACCGCGTGAGCCCACTCCTTCTCCTCCAAGTTTGGCACCGCGACAGCCCGGTCCTCCTCCTCAAAGTCAGGCACCGCGTCAGCCGTCTCCATTGCATAAGCAACAACGTAAGAGAGTCGTCGCAGCTCTGACGGCTAGCGGTACAAGTACAGGAGGCAAAGGATACCAATTTGGTCCAAACCTCAAGCCTCTTCCTCGTCGACCTTACGACCTAACTGAGGAGGAAAATGAGGCCGAAGTACAAGCCCAACTGAGGGCCCATTTTGGACCGAAATCGCCACCACCGCCAAAGGAGATTGTACCTGAGCATGTCGTTGACCACTATGTTCTTATGGCTAAAGCATCAGCTCCCCCGCATGTTGCTTTGACTATGAGTGCCAAATCAAGAAGTCATATCAAGCACAAAAAAAGGAGTCGAGCTCGACCTCAAGCCAAGGAGCTGCCAAAAAAGCGGGAAAACTATTCCCCAGCTAGGAGACAGGCGGTGCAATCAATCGCCCCGCTCATTGTACCACCAATACATGTGAGTACCAGCATCGATCAGCTGGTAATAACCGATGCTCATAGAAGGATGGTCGAAGAGGCTGGTGTTATCGTTTATCAACTCCTAGAGCTCGAGCCCATAGAAGGGATAAAAAAGGATGATGTAAAACAGAAATACGCATGAGGCCAACCAATGGTAAAGCCTGAGGAGGTCAAGAACCTCTCAACCGGAATGTATGAATTGCATTAATGGTACATGTAAGAAACAAGGACTACCGATCGAGAGTCCCTCATGGTGAAAGTGAGGTCAGAGTATTACTATCATGAAAATGATCTGTATGTCGAGTTTACATAACTATTTCAGTTATTCAATCAAGATGTAATCGACAAATCTATGGTCAGTTGCTATTGTCTGTAAGTGAATTCTTTATGTAACTTAATTAATTCTCTAGCTAGTTGTAGGGCTCGTTGGTCATTACCTGTAATTGTCCTTACTATATTCTTTTCTATGGTATTAATGCAGAATGAAGATGTATGAAATGAAAAAAGTTGGACGCTATGGCATTGGGTTCATTGACCTAAATACCGTTAATCAAGAGACATGGACGCGTCTATGGGAACGAAAAGACACAGGAAAAACTTGCTAGAGTTCTTGAAGCGCCTAAATACCTGTCCAGATATATTACTTCCTTACAACTTCGGATGAGTCACACTGTCTTGTACTACAAATTCTTTTTTTGCTTACTAGCTCGATGTTAATAATTGTATAGGGTTTTGGGTGGTTGATGAGTTATGCACATGCCCGCTTAATTTATATCTGCAAACGTGTGCGCATGTAGTTTCCACTAGATCTTGTTAATCATTCAAGTTGACGAGGGAAAAATTGAAGTACTAGACTCCCTACTTAAAGAAACTACTGACTACGAAATCGTGAAGGGGATGGTTGACAAGTAATCTCAATCATTATCGAACTATATGTCGGCCTCTTTAAGGTCGTCATTTCCATGATATCAACTAATTAATAACTCCTTTATTCATTTTTTTTGCCGGCGCGCAGGGCTTGGGAAAAGTTCATCAAACAGGTTGATGGCCCATGGAAACAAAAGTTGATATGGCATCGACCCAAGGTAATTAATTAAGTAGTACTAGCTAGCTAGCTAACATCTCTTTAATTCTAGTTTCAATACCATTATCATGACTGATTAATTATTATCTGATTGACTTCTATTCAATTAAAGGCACTGAAGCAGGCGCCGGGGCTTGATTTATGTGCATACTACGTTTGCGAGAATATTCGCATGATGACGTCTGAAAGGATCAGAACTGATAGAGAGCAATGGGTACGTTTGGCACAATTTTTTCATCTTTATCTACTATATACACACACAACTAATACATGCATATTGATCTCCTTCTTTAAAGATGAAGGACATGCGGGATAAGCTCCTACCTACGAATTGCGTGCGAGTGATTCAAGTGGAAATAGCGGGATTTTTGCTCGACCAGGTCATAGATCTCAAAGGAGAATTACATTACCCGCTACCAAAGTAATGCCTCCACGTAATGATCTGCAAATTGTAGGAGAAATTGCATATAACAACTTGTGTGTGTGTGCATATATATATATATATATATATATATATATATATATATATATATATATATATATATAGGACAACACTATTCTAATTCTGGGATTAGAATAGTTGTTTGGATCATAGCGCCCTATATAGGGGCGATCGGACGTTCCTGAAATCCACCAATCCGTAAAAGAAAAAAAACCACCCCACCCGCTCGCCACGACCCCTCCCCTAACCTCCCCCAATCCTATGTGGCACCTCCTCGGAACTGCATCGTGCCACCGCCGCCTCCCTACCTACCCCGCACCGCCGCCGGCCCCGGCCACCTCCCGAGCTGCTGTCGCGCCACCGCCACCTCACGCGCCATCGGCTGGCCCCGGCCATCTACAGCGCCGCCGTTAGGGCCCTTCCCTACTTCAACCACGGATCCGGCGCCCTGCCACCTCTCGCACCGCTGCCGGCCCCCCCACACCATCGGGATCCCCCATCCCCCGCCCGTCCTGTCCTGCCACATCGGCCTTCGCATGAGGGCCACCTTGACCTTCCTGGAGGAAGGTACATCCATGGATCAGCCGCTTTGGCTCCTCGATCTCTGGAAGGTGCGTCGTCCCTCCTTCTATGCCCCCTCTCACGCCCTCCTCCATCAGGAGGCCAGTGCCTCCTCCTTGCCATGGCCTCCCCGAGCGCCGCACCTACCGCACCTCCGCCGCCCGCCTCCGCTCGTTGGTGCCTCGTCGCCAGGGACCACCCCGCGCACCGCATGCTGCTCCTCCACCTCGGCCTCCCCGAGCGCCTCCTCGGCCCTGCAGTGAGTTTTCGCACCGATGGAGCCCTTCCTTGCCCCCCCCCTCTGGTCGTTGTAGCTCCGATTCCCTCGAGCCACAGTTCATACCTCACCGCAAACGGCCACCAGGCGCGCCCGCGACAAGCACCAGAAGTGCCCCGCTCGCGGTCATCGCGCCCTGGCCCTGTCTCGTACGCCCACCGCATCCATAGCCGGGACGCCCCCCTCGTTCGCTGCTGCTCACTCGCAATTGCTGCCGTTGTCGCTAGCTGCGGCTGCTCCTGCATCACTGCTATCCGCTGCTTCTGCCTCCCCTGCCGCTACCAAGGCAAAAGGGATGTTTTCAAACACTTCCACAACATCTCAACGCCTGCAACTGGTCAAACTTGTTTTGATTATGCCGCAGGTACCACATGGATAATCAACTTTACGTACACATGGCCAGGTACAATACAATATTTGAACTTCTGTTAACTTTCAATTAGACACACAAAGTCATTCAATAACCTCAGGACATTCGTTGCCGCAGCGCCCGGATCACACTGCCATGATGCTCCAACGAGGCTGGGATCTTTCCTCTCTTCACCGAACTCTCTCAACAGGAGGATTTTAACTTCTTTGAATTTGAACGAAAATTTCTTGCAAAAATTGTTTTTGTATATTTGGTTTCTGAAAAAATGCACTTGGAGCACGCTTTTAAAATATGTGATGGATGATATTAGTTTGAGCATAGTTGAACTGCAGTTTGTTTACAACAAAAATGTGAAAATGCAGGTATGTTCACCTTTGTTCGAACCTGACGACTACAGCAGCAGCCACTACTTGTTAGTACAGCTGCTAGCCCTTGTCAGTACAACAGCTACCACATGGACGTGCGTGTATTTCATTTAAAAATCTGAGAGCATCCCCAAAACATTCAGAAGTGAAGTTTATAACAAACTCATAATTTACACGTTACTAATAAATAAAATCAAGAAGTTCAAAAAGTGGAGTTGTTCAATTAATACAAAATAACTCAAACACCCCCCGTTTGAAGGTAAAATAAAAGTATGGCCAACGATATTTTTCTAAGAATAAAACTAAGAAGTTCAATTGAAATAACAGAGAAGTTCAAGGTTCATAAAAAACTCAGATTTTTCTCGTTACTAAAAACTAAAATGAAGAAGTTCAAATAAACAATAAAGGAACAAATAAAAAAAGTTTTAAAAAAGAATTTCCTCATTTTTAATAGAAGTTCAAAGTAAACGAAGAAAGTGGTTTGGTGTTCATTAAAAAATTCTAAGATTTAACCTTTTTTTAAAACTCAAATATATGAGTTATTAAAGAATCAACCATAAAGTTCAAAATTGAAAATATAGTCAAATTCGATGTTTTAAAAAAAATAAAAAATAAATCTTTACACAAAAATAAAAAATGCGAAGTTCAAATTAAAACCTAGGATTCGCAAGTTCAAAAAAAAAAGAAACAACGTCCTTTTGGGCATTTTTAAAGACACAGAAGTTCAGACTCTTTATTCCAAAACCAAGAAGGTCAAATTAAAAAACCGTGCAGTTCAAAAAGTTTGTAGACATGGATTTGCCCCCTCTTTTTAAAAAAGATCTAGAAGTTCAAATTTGAAGAAGCGAGCGGTTCGATGTTTATTAGATAACTAGGATTTTTTTTCCTATACTAATGAATAACACCTAAAAGTCGTAATTAAAAAAAACGAAGTTGTTTGGTGTTTATTAAAATCTCAGATTTTCCCTGATACTAAAGATTAGAACCATGAAATTCAATTTCAAAAAACAGAGTAGTTCAATGCATATTAAAAACTCAATTTTTTCTCGTTACTAAATAATAAAACCAAGAAGTTCAATTTTTAAAAGCAAAGAAGTTTGATATTTAATTCAAAACTCAGTTTTTTTCGGTTACTAAAGAATAAGACAAATAAGTTCTATTCAAAATAACGAAGAAGTTCGATGTTTCTATCAAAACTCCAATTTTTTGTATTTCTAAGAAACACACAAAGAAGTTCAAATAAAAAGGTTAGAGCGGTCTGATGTCTATGAAAAACTCAGTTTTTTTTGTTAATAAAGTGAAACAGAGAGAAGTTCAAGGTGATAAAAACCAGAACTTCACGTACTGCATGGTGTGTGTTTCGTACGAGAAAAAAAGAATGAAAAAGCAAAGGCTAAAAGTATTATTGCTAGAAGTTCAAGTGCTCAGTCTGAGAAAGTTCAAGGTGAAATCAGCGGGAAGTTCTTGTGAGAGAGGTTGAACAAAAATACGTGACAGAAGTTCAAGCTGATATCAGCGGGAAGTTCAACTACTACACGGAATGTGTTTCACGTAAGAAAATATGAATAGAAAACAAAGAGCTTAAAAGGTTTATTGCAAGAAGTTCACATGCTCCTCCCGGTGAAGTTCAAGATCTCTAGTGTGAGATGTCTGACCTTCAATTACATGTAAAAAACAGACAAAAAACGACGTTGTTTTTGCCATTTTTAAAACTGCTCTCAAACGAGAAAAATTTGTAACGTGTGTCCACATGAAAAAGATGCTCCTATTCATAAGCTTTCCAACGATATATTATATGTTATATTCCGATGAATGGATTAAAAGTTTTATGTATACTGTTAAAAACATACTTTTACGCATCCAAAAAAATATTTTGAACCATCGCGAGTATGAAAAATTGTACAACACAAAAAAGTTGTGTGTTTTCAACAACTTTCCATTGGTATATCATTTGCACAATTCCGGTAAGTGGTTTGGGAGTTACGGGCAAAAAACAACACGTCAAAAACAGAGTGAAATTCAAACAGACATGCCCGAGAAGTTCAACTACTTCACGCAGTGCATTTCCATTCGCGATGAAGGCAGAAATCATGATCTCGTCATTTTCTAATTTACTTCAAAATGGCAGGAATATCATTTGTGTAAGTTCAAGTCCTCGGTCGGAGAAAGTTAAAAAAATTATTGTGAGAGAGGTTTGTACAAAAGAAATATCATTTGTCTAACACCGACGAATGGATGAGAAAATTACAAACGAAAATATGTCACAGAAGTTTAACGTGAAAACAGCAGGAAGTTCAGATGTAAAACTTATAAAATCGTCGCGAATATGAAAAAATGATCAACATGGAAAAGTTGCATGTTTACAGCAGCTTTCCATCGATATATCACTTGCTCAATTCCGGTAAGTGGATAGAGAGCTACGAGCAGTGAATGGGGAGCTATGAGCAAAAAAGCACGTGAAAAACAGAGTGAAGTTCAAGTACACGTGCCGAGAAGTTCAGGTTCTTCACGCAGTGAATTTTCTAAGAATCAGTTTCGCGATAAAGGCAGAACGAATGATCTCGCCATTTTCGTAATTACTTGAAAACGGCTAGAAATCAGAGGAAACCATCAACATAAAAAGGTTTCGCATTTTCTGTAGCTTTTCAGCGGTATATTATTTGCCCCATTCCGATAAAGTTTGTAGAAATTATGCCAAAAATACGTTTTTAGCCATTTTCAAATTTGACTTAAAACCATGAGGAATTGGGAGAAACAATATATACGAAAAACTTTTGCATTTACTCAAGCTTTCCAAATCCGTAGCATTTGTTGCAGTCGGACGTACGGTTAAAAAATTAGCTTGAAAATACAAACTCGGTAAAACTTGTACCGTTTTCTGAATTACTTTTAAACTGTCTGAAATTGGAAAAAACATTTAACATGAAAAAGTAGCGCATTTTCACAAGCTTTCCAACGCCATATCATCTGCCTCAATTGGATTAGCCGTTTCGAAATTACATTGAAAATACGAATTCGGCTGTTCGGTTTGCAAAATTTTATGATTTTCTAAATTACTCTTTATCCATAGGGAATTAGAGAAAACTTTCAACATGTCAAAGGAGCGGTTTTGCAGCAGCTTTCTAACGCCATATTATTTGCCAAATTCCGATATACGTATTAAAAATGGGATCGAAAATACGATTCACGTTTTTTGTATGAAGAAAAAAGATTTTCAAAATTGCTCTTAAATCGCTTACATTTTGCCAAAAATTTAACTTGGGTCATGATATTGGTATCCATAGCTTTCCAACGGTATATCGCAAGCCCCATTTGGACACATTTTAGCTGAAGTTCAACTTAGTACTCGGGGAAGGTCAGGCGCGTTACTCGGAAAGTTCATGTGACTAAAGGTCTACCAGCCCCCGCCTCGGGCTCATGCCACGTGGTGGGCCCTTAGTGCCAGTTCGTGTTGAACCGGGACTAAAGGGGGATAGCCCTTTAGGAATAAAAAAACTCGCTATTCACTCAGTTTATTTTTCATAATAAGTTACATAGGAGAGATGGCCGAGAAATTCAAGGCGTAGCATTGGAAACGCTATGTATACTTTTGTTTACCGAGGGTTCGAATCCCCCTCTTTTCCTTTTGATTAATTCTTCAACGTTAAGAATCACAGTGTATCAAATCAAATAACAATTTTTCATAAATAATATCTTATATTATCTTATTTTTATTTAACAGAAATTAGAAATTCTCTATAGAAAATTATTGTCGGATCTAAAATACACATAGGGAAAAAAATAAAAATAGATCCTAATCCTAGGGTTAATCAATTTTACCTAGTTGGTGGGTATATACGAATTAATGGTAATTGTCTTAGGGAAATTACATCAGGGAAAGGGGTAAAAAATTCTATGAAATTTTCCTTTTTTTGTTATTTTGAGACTGACTCACTTCCTTTCTAGGATTTTATTTACTTATCCTTTATATTCTAATGTGTCAACCATCAACTGCTTTGGCAATTTCCCCTGGTCTGATGAAGCAATATAATTTTGAACTAGACCTTTTGATCTTTGCTTATCGTTCATAGTAATAATATCTCAGAGTTTGTAACGGAAACTTGGTATATTGACTATACGACCACTAACTAAAATATGTCTATGGTTTACTAATTGGCGGGTCCCAGGTATGGTTGAAGCCATACCAAATCGAAAAAGGATATTATCCAGACGCATTTCATGTAATTGTAGTAAAACCTGCTTGTTGACCTTTTTGCTTTTGCAGTGATATGACTTTTTGTTTTTCTTGAAGATGAATACGATATTGCTTCTTTTTCTCGCAATTGATTTTTTTAAATTACTTCTAGATTTAGGTATTTTTCTAGTGAGTCCTGGTAAAGCTCCTAAGTGGCGTATTTTTTTAAACGAGTTCTTTGATAATGCGACATGAAGACTCCTTTTTTATTTTATTGAAATTTTAATTTACAAATTAATTTCATTTTATTTACATTACAGAATACATCAAAATTAAAATTGAATTAAACTACAGGATGAACAGAGTAAAATCAACTAACGTACCACAAAAAGGGTATTTCATCAAAATCTGTAATTTTTGTAGATATATAATTATTCTATTGTTTTGTATCCAGCAAAATTCAAAGGTAAAAAACATAAAAGATCCTGGATTCTCCATTTAATTCGGAAAAAAAGAGATTCTTCTTCGTTGAAATCGATAGAGGAAGAAAATGGCTGACTATGAGCTTTGAACCGACGACCCTCGCATTACAAATCCGATGCTCTACCCTTTAAGCTAAGTGGGCTTACATAACGAAAAATAGTGTAACAAATAGAAATAGGTATATAGTACAGGAAATCTGTAAAATCTAATATATTAGTTATTAATCTTAGATATTAACTAGTTCTAAATTTGATGTGATTTCATTATACTAAATAGCATAAATCGATAAATCAGTTCCAGCTAAATAGCATAAATTTGATTTAAATAGTTTGAATAATTGAATAAATATTCAAACATGGTAAATTCGTAAAATCTCAGGTATAGGAATTCAGTAGGAACGAATTGCGTCCCACCTCTATTTGACGAGGTCTCCACTGATTTATTCGTTGCACAGATGAGTTCGATGAAACTAGGCTGAGTGACGAGAAGAAGCACCGCATTAGTTTGTTTGTTTCGTTGAGGATGTTGATGAGACTTGCTCATAGTCATACACGTGCAGAGATGAAATGTTTATTCACAAGAAACAAACAACATATCTTAATCATAAGCATCCGGACAGGCAGGCACGTAGTATTGAATACGGTTGTGACGGCCGGCCGGAGTTTCTAGCCTTTCATTTGGCGCGTAGTTTCACTGCAAGACAAATCGAGCAAATAAAAACATTGTACAGTACAAGTCGTGTGGCCGTTGGTTGCCGCGAAGTCTCGTCCTTACCTCCATTGGTTCAGATGCACCTAATGCTGCTTTTTTTTGTTCAGACGCACCTAACGCTGCTCATTAATTACTAGTAGCTCGAGTAGAAAATTGCAGCGGGGGCGATAGGCTAGACTCGAAACAACCTAACACATGCCAGAAGACATGCAGTATTAGTGATTCATTTGTATGTTGTGACGAGCATGTGTCGAACCTGTCAATTACCTGCCGTATTACACGGCAACCACTTGCATCTGACGAGTATATATTTTTGCTGTGATATTATGATGGCAACGACGACAGCGATGCCACAGATAACAATGTCTGCGTCACCCACCCTCTTAGTTCGGAGCTATCTTCAATTATTCATGTTTGATTCGTTCCAGCTAAGGTATGTTCGACGTGGTGCTAATGAAACAGCCCATCTTTGTAATAGGCAATCTACTGAGGCGCGTAGGCGTTATCTTTGGATTAGTTATGTGCCTCTATTCCTAGCTGTTGTTTTACGTCGGGATTGTAATCAATGAAGTTCTTTGTTTCGAAAAAAAAACAACCTTCAATGACTTGGTACCATGGGTGGGCTGTAAAATGGTGGTTTATCATTATTGGAACAAAAAAAATGGTTGTCCAAACCTAGTTGACCCTCGCGTGTGCGTGGGCTAATCACCAGACCAGCTTACGCCTCGTGCTTTCAAAGGATAAACAATATGTATGTTGTTAGTCCTTGCAAAAAAAATATTTATGTTGTCAGGTCTTATCTCATGTCTATCTAAAACTATATTTATGATTTTTTAAGTTTTTTCCTTGAGAGTAGTTAAACTTTTCATTGTGAGGTAGATTAAGATTACTTTCTATATTTAGGTTGAATTGTCAATTATCCCTAGATAATAATAGGGTGACCAAAACTACAAATTTGCACAAAGTACCTAACTTTAAATATAGCTTCCCCACAAAAGAAATTTTATATATAGTTGGCTGGCCTTCAGACTCATAAACTTGAAACTATACAACACATAGCACTCTTATCTATATTTATCTCCAAGAAACAAAAATCAAATCTATCTTTAGCTAATTGACGATGCGTATACTTAGATTGCAACGCCTACAAGGATATCCGAACAATGTAAAATGCAAAGGCAACATGAAGAAAACAAAAGATATATCAGAGTATAAGTTGTTAATTTCTTTTAAAAAGAATATAAGATGTTTTCTTACATAGAGCGAAGAAAAATAATATTGGACAATAAAACATGGGTCCCTTTATAGTACCAAGTGTCATCATGGTCTGGTGGCTATCAGGACAAAAGTTCGAACTGTGAGGCTCCACATTTTTTCAGAGTTTGATTTTATCTTGTACGGTCTTCAAAAGAGATATATACTACAGTTGTGCAATTTACATGCGAACCATCCGTCGTCTGGTGGCCATCCATGCTAGGCTATTAGCTCGGAATTGTAGGATCGATCAACACCCCAACTGCATCGTTTTTTCATTTTAATTGTGGAATTTTGTATGTAAATAAATAAAATGTAGGAAGTTATTTGCAAAAAAATCACTTACAAGTGGACCTTGGCTGTGCTGTCATGCTACATGTGCAGGCCATATGCCCGGATACAGTCGTAAGCACCGTATTTGCATGAACAAGTTAAGCGACCACAATTCCATATTTTCCAAGTTTTAGAACCAAACAGCACATCAAGCACAAGTTCTATAACTGCCACTAATATTAACTCCTATTTTAAATTTGACAAATCTTGCTTAAGTTGGTAGACTAACTGTCAGCTACAAAACCGCTCTTGCATTCACACGATGGTGGACATATGAACGATTGCTCCCCCTAACAGTTGGGATCCACCAGTTACATATTCTCACGCAAGCAAGTGCCTCCTTATTACGTGAAATATTGAATCCTCCCCATAGTAGCTGGGAACCACCAGCGATATCCTTGCACGGAAGAAAGTGCCTCCTTATTACACACACAAAATGATTCCCCTCCCTAATAGCTGGGACCCACAAGCTGCAGCTTCACACGCAAGACAATGTCTCCTTATTATGCGAAAAAAATCGAATCCTCCCCATGACAATTGGGACCCACCAGCTATTTGTTCGCACGGAAGGAAGTGCCTCCTTATTACCCCCTATTTTCGTTAAGTTCAAGTCTGATGAGAGTGATATTCTGTGAACCTTCCCTTTTTTCGTTAAGTTCAACTCTGATGAGAGTGATATTCTATAACTAACAACTCATTTATTTTGAGACTGACCCACTTCCTATCTAGGGATTTTTTCTAGCCATTCATATTCATTCGTGCTAATCGAGAAATGCTTTGGAAATTTCCCTGGGTTCAATGAAGCAATGTAATTTTGAACCAGACCTTTTGATCTTTGGTTATCTTTCGTAGTAATAATATCTCGGAGTTTGCAACGAAAACATGGAATATTGGCTATACAACCATTGACTAAAATATGTCTATGGTTGACTAATTGGTGGGCCCCAGGAATGGTTGCAGCCATAACCAATCAAAAGGGATATTATCCAAATGCATTTCAAGTAATTGAAGTAAAACCTGGCCGGTTAACCTTTTCGCTTTTCCAGTGATATGTACATATATAGGTAATTGTCGTTCTCTCGGACCATAATGAAAATGCAATTTCAGTTTTTCTTGAAGACAAGTATGATATTGCTCCTTTTTCCCATAATTGACTTTCTTTTAAGATAACTGTCGGATTTAGGTGTTTTTCTAGTTAGTCCTAGTATATCTGCGAGACGGTGTATTTTTTTTGAACGATGTCCTCGATAACGGGACAACAAGACTCCTTTTTTATTTTATTGAAATTTCATTGTATTTACATTACAGAGTACATCAAAATTAAAACTGAATTAAACTACATGTTAAACAGAGTAAAATTAACTAAAGTACCACAAATAAAGGAATTTCATCAAATTCTGTATTTTTGTCTCTCTCTCTCTCTCTCTCTCTCTCTCTCTATGTTGTATCTAGAAAAATTGTAAGGTAAAAAACATAAAAGATCCTGGATTTTCCATTTAATTGAGAAAAAAGAGATTCTAGTTAATACAACATCGATAGAGAAAAAAGCCGACTATCGGAATTGAACCGATGAACCTCGCATTACAAATGTGATGATCTAACCACTAAGCTAAGTGGTCTTACATAGCGGAAAACGTGTAAAATCTCATATATTAGTATAGGAAATCTGTAAAATCTCAGATATTAGTTATTAATCTTAGCTATTAACTATTTATAAATTTGAAGTGATTTCATTATACTAGATAGCATAAATCAATAAATTAGTTCCAACTAAATAGCATAAATTTGATTCATATAGTTTGAATAAATATTCGAACATACGAAATCAATAAAATCTTAGGTATAGGAGTTTAGCTGGAACATACTTTAGCTGGAACAAATTGCGTTCCACCTCTATTTGACGAGCTCTCCACTGATTTATTCGTTTCGCAAATGAGTTCGATGAGACTACGCTCAGTGACCAGAAGAAGCACCGGGTTGGTTTGTTTGTTTCGTTGAGGAGGTTGATGAGACTTGCTCATACACGTACGAAGATTTACTCACAAGAAACAAACAACATATCTTAATCATAAGCGCTGAGACACGCAGGCATGTAGTATTGAATATAGTTGTGACGGCCGGCCAGAGTTGCTAGCCTTTCATTTGGCGTGTAGTTTCACTGCAAGACAAATCAAGCAAATAAAAACATAGTACAATACAAGATGCCTGCTAGTTGGTCACAACGAAGTCTCGTCCTTACCTCCATTGGTTCAGACGCACCTAACGCTGCTTATTATTTGTTTATTTGGTTCAAACGCATCTAACACTGCTCATTATCAGCACCTCGAGTAGAAAATTGCAGCGGGGGCTATAGGATCGACTCGAGACAACCCAAGACATTCAAGGAGACATGCATTATTGGTGATTCATTTGTATGTTATGACGAGCATATGTCGATCATGTCAATTACCTGTCGTATTACACGGCCACCACTTGCAATGGTTCTATCTTAGCAGTTCGATATAGGATAAATACTGAGGTGGAGAAAAGAGAAATCGGAAAAAGGATTTTATCTTCTCTTATTTATGAGATGATCTCTTAGCAACAAATCTCTTGGCACAGTTTTAGGAATAACTAGTTATTAGAGAAAAAGTTAAGAGAGAAGCCATTGTACACCATATCTTTCTGTCATCTCTACATTACGTGGTATGATTGAGATAAGATTATCTTATGATCCACTGTACCTTTGTCTGGTTTATAGAGCCCCGAGCCACCACACAACGTCCGTATTTACAAGGTCACATGTGAGCAATTCATGGGAGTTGTTAATTCGACTTTGCATGCGAAACGCTAGGAATTAACTCAGCCTTATTAATTGAAAGCCCTCATTTCTCTCTGCCAGACAATGCATGCAGCAACCGCACCAGAGGATTCGGCATGCATGTGGGTCTGATTCAAAAATTTAGGGGACGCAAGTGGCCGTCCTGATTTTCTAGCTATTAATGCGATGCTCTCTTTCTTAAGTGCTCCAAGCTGGTTGGTTATTGCCATGACCGATACTCTGCCTTGGTCCTGCTGCTTTGGCTCTTTGGACTTAGATCAAAAGGAATTTTTCCAATAGAACTATAGAACTATGGAACCCCCGTTGCGGTTGTACCTATATTGCATGAATAAGAAAACTCACACCTCACCCAATTTATTTTCCATTATAAGTTATGTAGGAGAGATGGTCAGGCGGTGGCGTAACACCGGAACTGCTATGTATACTTTTGTTTACCAAGGTTTCGAATCAAATAACAATTTTTTTCCTGCAATAGTATCTTATATTATCTTATTTTTATTTAATAAAAATTAGAAATTCTCTATAGCAAATTACTACGGTATGTAAAATACACATAGAGGAAAAGCCAAAAAGGATCCTAATCCTAGGGTTAATCAATTTAATCTGGTTGATGGGAAACTATGAATTAATGGTAGTGGTCTTTTTATTTACTAATTTGAACCTCTCAGACCCATGAGAAAGGGGAAGGTGAAGAAAATTCTATGAACCTCTCCTTTTTTTTCGTTAAGTTCAAGTCCCATGAGAGTGATATCCTACAGCTAACAACTCATTTAATTTGAGACAGACCGACTTCCTATCTAGGATTTTATTTACTAATCATTTATATTCCAATGTGTCAATCGTGAAATGATTCGACAATTTCCTCTGGTTCGATGAATCAATATAATTTTGAACCAGACTTTTGATCTTTGGTTATCTTTCACAGTATGGGTTTGCAACAAAAACTTGGTATATTGACTATACAACCATTAACTAAAATATGTCTATGGTTGACTAATTGGTGGGCCCCATTAATGATTGAAGCCATACCCAATCGAAAAAGGATATCATCCAAACGCATTTCAAGTAATTGTAACAAAACTGGTATGTTGACCTTTTTGCTTTTCCAGCGATATGTACATATCTAGGTAATTGCCATTCTCTCTGACCATAATAAAAACGCAATTTTTGTCTTTCTTGAAGATAAATATGATATTGCTACTTTTTCCCAGAATTGATTTATTTTAAGATTACTTTCGGATTTAGGTGTTTTTCTAGTGAGTCCTGGTAAATCTCCCAGATGGTCTATTTTTTTAAACGAGGTCATCGATAACGGGGCATGAAGACTACTTTTTTATTTTATTGAAATTTCATTTTGCACAATTAATTTCATTGTTATTTACATTACAAATGACATCAAATTTTAATTGAATTAAACTACAAGTTAAACAGAGTAAAATCAACTAAAGTACCACAAATTAAGGAATTTCATCAAATTCTATTATATATATATATATATAATTTATTTTATTGTTTTTATCTAGCAAAATTTTAAGTTAAAAAACATAAAAGATACTGGATTTTCCATTTAATTTGGAAAAAATATATTCTTGTTCGTAGAACGTCAAAAGATTAAGAAAAACTATTATCAGATTTGAACCGATGACACTTGCATTACAAATGTGGTGCTCTAGACTCTGAGCTAATTGGGCTTTCATAACGGAAATAGTGTATGAAATAGAAATAGGTATAGTGTAGGAAATTCGTAAAATCTCAATTGTTAGTTATTAATCTTATCTATTAACTAGTTCTAAATTTGAAGTGATTTCATTATACTAAATAGCATAAATCAATAAATCAGTTCCAGCTAAATAGCATAAATTTGATTTAAAAAGCTTGAATAAATATTTGAACATATTAAATCCGTAAAATCACAGGTACAAGAATTTAGCTGGAACATACTTTAGCCGGAACGATTTGCATTCCACCTCTATTTGACAAGGTCTCCGCTGATTTATTCATTTTGCTGATGAGTTCGATGAGACTAGGCTCAATGACGATAAGAAGCACTTCGTTGGTTTGTTTGTCTTGTTGAGGAGGTTCATGAGAATTGCTGATACACGTACAGAGATGAAATGTTTATTCACAAGAAACAAACAACATATACCTTAATCGTAAGCGTCAGGGTAGGTAGGCACGTAGTATTGAATACAATTGTGACAGCCAGGCGAACCAACCTGTGGTTGGATTGTTAGAGGGATAGTGGTATCCCCAACCCACCAAGGTTCTAGTCCTGGTGCTCGCATTATTTCAGAATTTATTTCAGAATTTCCGGCGAGACGCTTTCAATAGGAGGAGACGTTTCCGTCGACGATGAGACGCCTACGATGACTTCGTAAATCTCGACATGATATGTCGGCTCAGTCTCTTGAATGTGCTCATAGGGGTAAGGTGTGCGTGTGTGCGCGTTCATAATGATGAGTGTACACGCGTATGTATAAGCACTTGCGTCTATACTTGTGTTCAAAATGTGAATAAAAAATTGTGACGTCCGGCCTTTCATTTGGCGCGTAGTTCCACGGGAAGTCAAATCGAGCAAATAAAAACATAGGAGTAGTAGTAGCACAAGTTGTGTAGCAGTTGGTTGCCGCAAAGTCTCGTCCTTGCATGCATTGGTTCAGATGCACCTAACGCTGCTCATTAATTATGACCTCGAGTAGAAAATTGCAGCGGGGCTATAGGCTCGACTCGAGACAACCTAACACATGCCAGGAGACAACCTAACACATGCCAGGAGACAACCTAACACATGCCAGGAAAAAAGCAAGGTACAGATAATCGCCTTGAGGACGTGAAGAAGAACAAGTTCTTGCCACCCACAATGGATGCATACAGAATTAGTGCATCACCGATTTGAGTTAGACACGAAGCCACCTGCCGGCACCGTCGTGGCGTAACCGGTGCATCTCCAATACAGAGGCGAGGAGAACAAGACACAAAGCCACCGGCCGGCGGAGAGAGGAGCTAGCAATGGCGGAGCTTACGTCGGGCGCCGTGCGCTCGCTGCTGGGCGTCATCCGCAACGAGGCCCTGCTGCTGGGCCGCGTCCAGCATGACGTGCAGTTCATCCAGGAGGAGATGGAGAGCATGCAGAGCTTCTTGAATCACCTGTCAAAGAAGGCGCCCGGCGGTGGTGACCAGGACGAGCAGATGCGCACGTGGATGAACCAGGTCCGGCTGCTCGCCCAGGACAGCAACAACTGCATCGACATGTACCTGTACCACGGCAACCCCGACCTCCATCTTGCCAGCGGCGGCCTCCGGCGCTACATCGCGTGGCTTCCCTGGTTTGTGCACAAGATGGTGGCGCAGCGTCGCGCGGCCATCCAGCTGGGTGTGCTCAGGGAAAGGGCGCATGACATTGGCGAGCGGCGAGTCAGGTACTGTGACACTCTCTGCATTCTCAGAACACTATACTATAGCATATTTGCCGCAATTAGCCTCTTTTATCTCCTAAATAACAACAATAGACCAGTGTGGTTTTTTCATACCACTATGTAGCTACACCTTCTACCTACACCATTCAGCTTGCATCAAGATCCATGCTATTGCTATCCTTGTATAGAAATTTCTCATTTTTGTTTCTTCCAAACAAGAGGACATTTGACATTGAAACTTTGCAAGTCAACAACACACAAGTGCCACTCTTTGTATAAAGTGTTTCTGATCTTTTTGTAAAACATAAATTTGTCCATCAATTTGGATGAGCTGTATCATTTTGAATAATTCCTATTGCACCAAGAAATCTGAAAATATTTCTGCACAAGGTAATACTTGTGTGATGTTGATCCGCAAAGTTTCGTGTTCAATTTTCTTTTATTTGGAGAAACAAAAAAAAAGAAGTTTGTCTGCATGAATTTTGATGCAATAATACAGTGAGGATAGAAGGTGCTGTGGTATGGTCGTGCAATTACAGCTTTCCCTAATATATAATAGACATCCATGCAGTCAAGGGGATCATAACAAAGAACATGCCTCAACAATCGCTCTAAGAAATTGAAATCCAAGAGTGGCTATTTCTCAATCAGCTTACAAATAGTTTATTTGTCATTTGATGTTTAATTATTTATAGCCATCCGATGAAGATTTTATCATAGCTTTGTACTCGTATGAATATCAATGATCAGATCCCGCGAATCCTAGTATCGATTTGCAGTTAGGTGTTTTAATTGCCTTACAAATAACAAAACCATTGAACTTCAATTACATCTTGGTTCATGTACGTACAAAATCGCAAGGTGGATTTCTAAGTTGTGTGGTTTATGTTGAGATATAAACAATGATGAAGGAGTGTGTAAATTATAGGGTGTGCTACTCCCAGATTTCATACATGTCGCTTCAAAGAGTAAAAATACCCCGCGAGTGAATTGAAAAGGAACAGCCATATAAGGAAACATAAAAAAAATCTTCAAGATACTAAACAATAATTCTTCTCACTGTGGGACTTCCATATTATGTCAAGATATTCATTCCATATTATGTCAAGATATTCACCCATGTTCTTGCATTTATGGTGAAGGCCAAGCAAATAGGGTCAGTACTTGCTCACAAACCACAGTTCCCTACTTTCACTATGGTTGTTCATCTATAATATCAACATCCTTCATAAAGTTTGACCATATTTGTATTTAAAAAAATATCAACATCTATAATACCAAAGCTATCCAATATGGAAATTAAATTAATGATGCATCTAATGATGTTGATTTTGTATTATAGATGTTGATATTTCTTCTATAAAATTTGTCAAACTTTACAAAGTTTGACTTTAGACAAATCTTATATGTGGATTGAATAGGACCGGAGAGAGTACACGTAAAAAATGTTAGTAAAGAAACTTCAGTTTAAAAGCTACCCAAAATACAAATCTGTAGCGCCACAAATTATTATTTTTGTTTACTTTATGTCTAAAACATATATTGATAAAAAATGTATGTACATATATACTAGAAATCTATAAAAATAATTATTATTATCTTTCCGAAAAAATTAGGCACCAAATATTGTTTTTTCTTTTACTGAGGAATGGATGTAGCTCGCCTCCCTTTTGACTTTTAAGCGACTAGAAAGAGATGGCACCTTGTGGCGCAGTCTTTTCAACTTCGACTTTCTTTATCTTAAATTTTTACCAGGCTCTTTTCTTGTCCCCTGTATTCATTGTGGAATAAGTTTGGGATCCACAAAATATGCCTTGCTCAAGCAAAATATTGCACTGGCAGAAAATAAAATTGAACGGAAAATTATGAAAAGGAAAATAAATAAAATGATGAAAAAGGATAAGAAGCAAAAACAAATGGGTGTTTTTTTCAAAGACATAATAACCATGAAATACACAAACTTGGGAAAATCACATGAACACAACAAAAAAAGACAAGTAAATCGGGCAACAAACAAAGAAAATACTATAGAAGGAAATGTGCTGGCCCATTAAGTAAGGTGTGTAATAGGGTTTGCCGGTTCCCCATACCGGTCTGGCCGTCCCTACTATGGAGTCGTGCACTAGGATTCAATGCACTAAGGCCCAAATTATATAGATCACTCAACAACGCAGCTCAAGTGAACATCATGATCATGGAACAATTCAATACTACTAGTTAAAAAAACATTAAACAATTGTCATGGAAGAAATTAGGATTCCTATTTTAAAAAATCAAATAAGTACAGTAAATAGAAAGTCGTCATGGAACATTTTTATATTACTTATAGAAAATTAACATAAGTGGAACAAAAAAGTCATGCAGGAATCAATCGATAATCCTACTACAACAAAAAATTAAAATAAGTGAAACAATCTAGGATTTCTATTAGATAGAAACAACAATAAGTGAGACAAAAAGGAAATTGTGGGACAATTCCGGATTATTAGGACAAGGAATTAGTATAATTAGAGCAAGACAATCATATTGGACAACTCGGACTCCTAATGCAACAAAAATAAAAAATAAAAAATCATCACACAACATTATTACTATTAGAATAAAAAATACCGAAATAAAACAATTTATAATTAACAATGGAACAAAAAGGAACTCAACTTGGAACAACCCATAGTAAGTGGTGGAACAAACATTATCACCATGCAACAATTCAATACAACTACTTGAACAAAAAATTGCAAAAAATCATCTTAACAATAATTTTGGATTTCTGTTGGGACAAGAAAAGTGGAACAAAAGTAACGTCTTGGTGGAATGATTCAAGATTAGTACTCGAACTGAGAAATTAATTAATGTAACTGGAACAAATTCATGATGATGCAACTCAAGATTACTGTAAGAATAAGAAAAGTGGAACAAAAATAATATCATTAGAGGAAAAAACTCATAATTACTAGTGAAACAGATAAAATTAATTCGAAGAAATTGAATGTTTTCTAATGCAACCCGCGATTATCGGTGGGGTCCACGAGTATCGGTGGGAAAACTCATCTGAAAAGGAAGTGGTCGTGAATATTCAGGATTAAGAGGTGCCAAATAGATTAAAAGAAGTACAACAGAAACCATTAAATACAGAAAGTACGTGAAATGAAAAATAGTACATATCAAACAATAAAATAGATGTAATACCTATTGTGAAATCGAGAAACTAAAAGAAATTTAAGATCTTGTCATGGTAAAGGGTTATATTTTTTATATAAAAACTTGGTCAAACTTTATAAAGTTTGACTTCAATTAAACCTAATATACGGAGTAAAGAAAAACGGAGGAAGTACAACTAAATGTCAGCCTCTGATAATATAATGAACAATTTCTACTAAGTTTACAGTTACTTGTAAGAACTAATAAATGAGGGGAGGAATCATATGCTACTAGTGTATATGGCTATGCAACTGGCAGCATTGAGATGAATACCTACTGATAAATGAAACGACAAATTCTCGGCTGAAACTAACTATTATAGCTACTTCATCCGTCCGCGAATAAGTATACATCTAGCTTTTTTCTTAAGTCAAAGTTTTAAAACTTTAATCACCTCTCTAAGAAAAGTAAAAGCATCTATGGCAGGAAATTAGTATCACTAGATTTGTTTACTTTGATAATGGCGCCTGCTAGGCGTCATCCGGATGATGTCCTGTGTAAATAAGCCGCCTTACCGGTCGTTGATTTCCGCTAATACGGTACGATCTGGGCCGCTGGATTCCCTGATGAGTGGACCACGGCATGACTTAAATCCCAACCTGCACATGTCTCCCGCAGCTCCAGCCACCAACGCAATATCGCCGCACGCGCACTCTAATGAAAGCAGCATCTATCGGCTTAGAGCACCAAGTGTAACCCCTCAGGTGGCAGCAGCCATGTCGCCGGTCACCTTACAGCAAAATGGTCGGCGAGCTTGCCATATATCAGCCACGGCAAGGGCAACAACGCCGACGAGCTCTGGAGTTGCAGCAATGCACCTAGTGCAACCACCCTTTCAAGCACCATTGATGCTCCATTGATGCACCGGCGATGCTCCGGCGTCCCGGCTATGCTCCATTGCAGTGCCGGTTATGCTCCGACGGTTCAGCCATGCTCCGTTGCAGCACCGGCAATGTTTCAGCGCCCGACAATGCTTCGATGGCTCAGTCATGCTTCCTTGCAGCATCGGTGATGTTTCAGCGGCCCGAAGATGCTCCATCGTAGCGCCGGTGATGCTCCTTCGTGTTGTCCATGTTCCGGCGGTCCGACGATTACTTCATCACGGCACTGAGGATGTTCCGGTGGGCCGGTGATTCTCCATCACAGAACAGACGCGCTCCATGTAGCAACGGCGATGTTCTGGTGGCCCCGACGAAGCTCATCGTAGCACCGGTGATGCTCCGATGACTTGACGATAATCGCAGCACTGACGTGCTCCATTGTAGCAATGGCGATGTTCCGGCAGCCCCGACGATGTTCATCATAGTAGTGGTGATGCTCCGACGACGCTCCATAACATCACCGGTGATACTCCACAAAGCTCCATTGTAGCAACGATGATGTTCCGACGACCCTACGATGCTCATTGTAGCACCGTTGATGCTCCGACGACCCGACGATGCTCCATACAATCACCGGTGATGTTCCGCAAAGCTTCATTGCAGCAGCGGCGATGTTTCGGCCGCCCTAATGATGCTCCATCGTAGCACCGGTGATGTCCGGACGGTCGACGACGCTCCATAGCAGTACGGGTGATGCTCCACAAAGCTCCACTGCAACACGGGCGATGTTTTCGACGGGCCGACAATGCTCCATCATAGCACCGGTGATGCTCCGGCAGTCCGACGACGCTCCATCATAGCGAACCGCGCCCTCGGATGCTCCATGGTAGCACCGGCGACTCCTTGCTGCACAAGTGATGCTGCGAAACTGGGCGAGCCCCTGGTTGCAAGAGACCCTTGTTTGCAGCAGCGCGCGTCTGCTGCGACATCTCAGCTCCGGCCATCACCCCCTCATCAGCAATGCCGACCGTCGGTTGGCAGCGGAGTCGCCGCGCTCGTTACAATGGTTTTCCTCCACTCAAAAGCACTGCAGCGTGGTTGGTAGCAGTGGTGGTCTCGTGTAGTCCATGCAGTGCACGTCAGCTTGGGCGAGGGAGTGGTTGGCGGAGCCACGGAGGGGCGGGCGGCACGGCGTGGACGGAGTGCCGGAGTAGAGGGTGGAGACATGCCGACGAGATTAAAAAATAAGTAGTCAACGCGCGTGGGAAGAAGAATTAGTAGACGCTGCTTTGCTGCATGAGATTAGGCGGAGATTGAGAGGACGCGGTTTTTTTACCAGCGCGTTCCATTCACAGGAGCAGGCGCCCATCCAGGAGCAGGCCATCCGCCATGCGCCACGACTCCTCCAGGTCGCCGTCGTCGAGGCGCTGCCGAAGGAGCTGCGCGTTCGGAGCGCTCGCAGTGGCCCGGCGGATGTCGTCGATGAGGGCGAAGGAGGGCCCAGAGCGGATGCAGAGGGCTGCGCCCGCGGGGCCGTCGGTGTCGGTGTCATGGTCGGCGTTGCGGCGAGACAGTGTGTCGGCCACGGTGTGGAGGCGGCCCGGACGGTACTCGACGGTGAAGTCGAAGCCAAAAAGCTTGCTGATCCACTGATGCTGCGGCACGGTGGAGAGGCGCTGATCCAACAAGAACTTGAGGCTCTAGTGATCCATACGAATACGGAACGGCCGCCCCCACAAATATGGCCTCCAGTGGCGCACCGCCTGCACCAAGCCGATGAGCTCCCGCTCGTAGGCCGCGAGCTTGTGGTGGCACGATGCGAAGGGCCAAAGAACGCGAGTGGCCGGTCACCCTGATGTAGGACAGCGCGAAACCCCACGCCCGAGGCGTCACAGTCCACCACGAAGAGCTTGTCGAAATCCGGCATCTGGAGGACCGGCCCAGTCGTGAGCGCCTGCTTGAGGGTCGAGAACGCTTCAGTCGCCTTACTATCCCACGAGAAGGCGTCGCGGTGGAGCAGGCGCGTGAGGGGATTCGCGATGAGGCCAAACTTCCGGATGAACATCCGGTAGTAGCCCGCGAGGACGAGGAAACCACGGAGGGCCCGTTGTGATTGCGGTGTTGGCCACGCCACGACAGCCGATACCTTGTCGGCATTTATACCGACGCCCTCCGCCGTGATGACGTGGCCGAGGTAGGCGACCGATGCCGTGCCGAACGAGCACTTCGAGCGCTTGAGGTGTAGATGGTGCGCCCGAAGCTTTTTGAAGATAATGGCCACGTGTTGTAGATGCTTCGCCCAGGATGAACTGTAGATACGAATGTCATCAAAGAAAACAAGCACAAACCGGCGCAAGTAGGGGCGGAGGACATCGTTCATCAAAGCCTGGAAGGTCGCCGGTGCATTGGAGAGGCCAAAGGGCATCACCAAGAACTCGGAGTGGCCGTGATGAGTGCGGAAGGCCGTCTTCGCGACATCATCCTGGTGCGTACGCACCTGGTGATATCCCGAACGTAGGTCGAGCTTGGTGAAGAAGCGTGCCTCATGTAGCTCGTCCACGACCGGAATGGGAAACTTGTCCTTGAGCGCCTTGGCATTAAGAGCACGATAGTCGATGCAGAAGCGCCACGTGCCGTTCGCCTTGCGGACTAGAAGAACCGGCAGTGAGAACGGCGAGGTCGAGATCCGGATGATGCCCAAGGCAAGCATGACCGCGCACTGCCGCTCCAGCTCATCCTTCTGCAGCTGGGGATAGTGGTACGTCCGCACAGCGACGGAAGCGGTGTCCGACAGCAGGTGGATGCGATGGTCGTAGGGCCGGACCGGTGGCAGGCCCTGCGGCTCATCGAAGAGGTCGATGTATTGTTGCGACATGCTAGCCAAAAGGGGATGCTCAGTGTCGATGGCGGCCGCCGTCAACCGGGGCTGAGGGGCCGCTGGGAGGCGCCGCCAACGCCCTCCCACCGGATGCAGCGATTTAGGCGCCAGAAGATCATCGTCATGGCGTTGAAGTCCCAGAGAATGAGACTCGGAGTCCGCAAGAAGTCGATGGCGAGGATGAAGTCGAAGCAGCCCAAGTCAATGCCGACGCAGGTGACGGTGAAGAGCTCGGCACCGATGATGATGGGAACATGTCGAGCGATACCCCGGCACTGGAGACGGTCACCGTTGGCCACAATAATGCGTAGCTGCTCCCCGCCGGTCGGCTGCAGCGCCAGTCCGCGCATGGTGGCTCCGGGCAGGAAGTTATGGGTGGAGCCCGTATATAGGAGTGCGAGGAACCGCTTGCCGTGGATCGTCACCGGCAGCAGCATAGTCTTCTCCGTCCGGATGCCCGCGAGAACATGGAGGGGGACGACGAGGGTGTTTTCTTGGGCCGGCCCTAGCGGAATCTCGTCGATCAGCGGAAGGGCCGGGTCGCCCAACCCGGCGGCGGCGACGTCCTCCTCAATGTAGTCCGCGGCTCCAAGTAGAACATGAGCGGGCAAACATGGCACGGGACGTAGGTCTCGTCACAGTTATAGCACAGCCCCTGACGACGGCGCTCGAGCTGTTCAGACGGGGTGAGCCGACGGAAGGGGCACATCATGGGGGCCTGGGCCGGACGGCCCACCGCTGGTGGTGTCGGTGGCGGCCGGGTGGGCTGTCGAGTGCCCGGGATGGTGACGCCTGTTACATGGCCACCGTGCGCCATTCGAAGGGGCGGGCATAGTACATGGCCGTTTGAAGGTCATGTGGACCCCGCATCTCCACGTCCATGCGGATGTGATCCGGCAGATCGCCAACAAAAAGATTGGCCCGCTGGCGAGCCGTGACACCGGGCGCATGACACGCCAGGGCTTGGAAGCGGTCGTCAAAGTCCTGCACCGTAGAAGTGAAGGGTAGGCACCCAAGCTCCGCCAGCCGGCTCCTGCGTATCGGTGGCCCCAAGCTTAAGAGGCAAAGCTCACGGAAACGCTCCGACGAAGGCATGCCGCCCTCGTCCTGCTAGAGGGCATAATACCATGTCTGTACGACGCCACGAAGGTGGTAGGAGGCGATCCAGGTGCGGTCGAACGCGAGCGTGCGTTGCCCCCTGAAAAACTGGTCGCACTGATTGAGCCAGTTCAGGGGGTCCACTGTGCCGTCGTAGGTGGCAAACTCGAGCTTGGAGAAACGCGGCGGTGTCTGGCCATGGACGACGGAGGGGTACACCTCATCGGTGCAAAGCAACGAGGATGACGGATCCAAGTAGGTGGGCATCAGCGGCCCACCCTGGAACAGGGGGCCGTCGACGCCGCTGTTGGGGATGGCGGATCCCGACGGGCCGCCGAACTGGATGGCAGAGGAAGGCACCGAGGGGGACCACACATGTGGCTGTCGGGATGCTGTCATGTAGACCGGCTCGAGGGACCCGACGAGCCAGGCCGGTAGCGGTGATGGCGATGAGGGAAACCGGACCTGGTGGATGGGCACCCCCGGCACCGTCGTTTGGGCGCCCTGGGTCACGGACGGTGGCAGCTGCAACTGCTGGTGCGGCAGCGCCACGGTGGGCGCGACATGGGGCTGTTGCTGCAGCTGTATGGTGGAGGTGCCAAGGTGCGCCGAGGGCGGCGGCGGCCACGGCGGCTGTTGCGCGACGGGAGTGAAGGGGTTCGCCGAGGGGTGCGGCTGCCACGGCGGCAACTGTGGCGGCGGCGGCGCGGTGGCGAAGGGCCCCGTCGACTGCTGCCCGTAGGGACTGGTGAGGAAGGTGCGGATGCCCGTGACCGCCTGGGTGAGGTCCCGCAGGGCAGCCATCATCTCCTCTGGGGTGTAGACGGTGGGGGCGGCGAGCGGCGGCATCCAGGCTGCGGAACATACCGGCCATAACAAGCACGGCACCCCAGGCGCGGAGGTGGCCGGCAGCGTGGTGGTGGTTGGCGATGGCGGAAGTGTGGTGATGGGAAGAGGTGCAGACATGATCGATCCTGAAACAGCTGATACCAGATTGATAGGAGCTGGGATCCTACCAGGTCTAGCCCTTAGGTTGTAGGGATGGAAGGGGGGATGGTGAGGGAGTGGGTGCGGCCGATGGCAATTTGGCGCTATGGCCGCGCGACGAGAGTAGGCGAGGCAGGGGAGGCTAGGGTTTTAGGGTTCCGGCTCCCGAGGGAGCCGGGCAATAGTTATGACTTATTGCTTAATCTAAAAGGTGGCCTTACAAGTGTTTATATAATCCTCGAAGTGCTAATAAAAATAAAGATAAATTGGGCCTCCGCCGGCTATATGAGACGATGGTCATAACAAAGGGCACCTAAATTTGCAAGCTCGCAACGACTGCTTGGGGTGGATATGGCCGTCAAGCTCATCGGAGGGGCACCGGGTGGATCTGGCCGGAGGACAGGAAGGAGAAGATGGTGGTCGCCGCCGTGATGGGGCTCGCTCGACGGCCAGCACGCTAGCAGTCACGTGGTTGTAAAGCCGGGAGCCGCGCAACCCAGGTCATGGTTGGGAGGAAGATCTGGTCGGCGGCCTCCAAATCGCGATGGTGGCCGGTCGACTGTGGAGGGGGTGGGTGGGGCGTGCCAATTGGATCTGGCCTCGGAGATAACAGTGAGAGGGTGGCAGTATTCTGTAGTCACGCGTAACGTAGGCTTAGGTAGAAATAAAGCGTATACGAATTTTTTTTTGACGGTAAAAGTGTATACGAATTGACTGTATTTCAACCATATAGCCGAATGAAATGGAAAAATAGGACTTTTGGTAGTTGGCCCAATGGACCATTCGATAGCAGACGGAGGCAATTCCCGCTCTGAATGGAATGCGAATGAAAATGCCTTTATCCGGAGATTGAGCGGTTCGTGCGCCCACACAGTGACGCGTGGCGATCGCTTGACGCGGTTGATTTTTCCAGAAAATCAGCCAGATGGTTTAATACATTTCCTTTGATTATATGTTAATTTGATGTCATATATGTTACTATTATTTTCTATAAGGTTGGTCAAAATTTTAGAACTTTAACATAAAACAAAAGCTAGATGTACACTTATTCGCGGACGGAGGGAGTAGTTAGCTACCGAGCAACTATTTTGTCATATAATATAATTTGCTTTAAGGTGTATATACATGAACATTGCGAAAACATTGTCAAAACATCAAGCCCATCCCCCCCTCGTCCAGACTCTTACCTAGTCTTAACTAAATAAACCACCACAGCATTTTGACTGTTCTGATGAGATAAACCTATCAAAGGTCTTGGAATTTCCATCTGGCTTATATATATTTTGGAATTACAGAAGTAATTTTTCTTCATCTGTTGTTCTAGCTACATGGTTGAACTTCTCTTTCTAATTAATTATTTCTGGCATGTTACAGGTACGGCGTTGAGGTGCCGGCGAAGGAGGCGGCAGAGGCACTGTCGCCTACAGCGGACGAGCAAGCGTCTGCATCATCCGCTAGTTCCGGAGATGAAAAAGAGAAGAGCAACGATCAACTCATGCTAGCAGTGGCAACTACTAACCATTATAGTGTAAGAGGGACATTTTACCAGCCTCGTACGCCCGAGGAGAACATTATGGTGAAGCTAGCCGAATGGATAAAGGATGTCGCACAAGGCCGCACTGCTGAGGGGGAGCCCATACCATCCGTCGCCATTGTGGCACCGGATAAGGAGGAAACCCTGGCTATTGCGGAGAAAGCTTCGGTAATGTGGAAAGAAAGTTGTTCCCACGGGCGCAGTGTCATGATCGACATCCCAGCAGTGCACATCCTTTCGCGAGCCCTTCGAACTCGGGACATTCTGTACTACATCCTGCGGAAGCTTCAATCTGTCAAACCACAGCCCCAACAACAGGAAGGTCAAGTCAGTGAAGAGGAGGCTGAAAAAATAAGAATTGATATGCGCTTAAAAATATATGAGCTGCTCAATGATATCACAAAACAAATCCAAGCAATGAAGGTGGACAAGAAGTTTTCTGAAATCAAGGACAAAATGAAAGGAATGAAGGGCGGACAGCTGTAGATCAACCTACAACAAATGGATGAAGACCCGCTGGGTCTGCCAGAATCTGTTAAAGATGAACCCTTATTGGTACTCCTTCGAGCGCTGCGGCAGCTCAAGCACAAGCCTATTGAAGGTGAGCCTACTACCAACCAAGACCAGGAATGGAAGGAAGACACATTCACGCACAAATATATCATCAAGAGAACAGCCGAGAAGCTTAAAGGGCACATGGAAGAAGATGCAGGCACAGAGGCAATTCGTCTCAATGAAGCCCATTATGAACAGATCCTAAGCGAGGTGTTCCCCCCGGTGACCACCAAGAAGAACCGGCAGATCTAGGAGCAAGCCACCGCCGTCAGCGCCACTAGCACCATTATATTGGTCGAGGATCAAATCAAAGAAATGATCCGCAAGGTCCTTCAGGAGAAATCCGTGCACAAACCAGGTGCTGATGGTACACAAAGTCAGCATTGTATCCCCGATGCTCTAATTGAAGAAACCATAGCAAAGATTCAGGAAATCAAGTGCACGATGCAAGACCAGCTCCAGATCAAAGGAATCATGGACAAAATTGAAGATTGTTTGACAAGACAAGATGACAAGATCCTGGTTATCCTCAAACTCGATGCTGACTGGGTATCCAGATGGGAGGAGACCAAAAATGCTTTCAGCATGTTTGGTCGCATAGCTGGTGCATTGATGTTGACATTCAAAGATAACATAGCACGAGCCAAAGAATATTGCTGGCCCGTGCGGGAGCCTATAGACTGTTGTCTTCTTGGCCTCTACCGTGATACTGCACTTGAGCTTACAAAAAACCACATGCTTGAAGATAACCCGAAGATTTATCTTGACATCTTGGACAAGTGTAAGCAACATGAATTCTGCATGAAGATCTTCATTCATGCTTTGCACGCCAACCCCAAGAGGAGCAATGAAGAGCTAAGAAAGTTGCACAAAGCCCTGCTGCCGGTACCTCAAGCTTCACACACATCTGCACACAACTCATTGGACAACAATATCATTGCTAAGAAGATGTTCATGTTCTCTTATAGTGACCTGCCTAAGGAATATAGGTCCTGCTTGCTATACCTCGCAATTTTCCCTCGAAGACAACACATCAGGCGGTCAACCTTGATAGCACGGTGGGTTGTAGAAGGGTTGATAACCAAGCAAGACTGGGCCAGTTCAGTTCGGCATGCCAATCGATGTTTTGAGGCGCTCATTAACCGGTGGCTTGTTTATCCTGCTGATATTGGTGCTACAGGACAGGTGAAGAGCTGTGTGATAGGTGATGTAGTTCATGGATTCATAACCAAGATCGCCAGAAAACAGCGCATTGTAGAAACACGCCTGTCACATTACTTGGCTCGCCACTTCTCCATCTTCAACAATCTCCGAATCCGTCGCTCTGATAAAATCAACAGATTCTTTGAAAAGCTCTATGAAGAATCATTTCGAGTATCCATTATCAAGGTGCTAGATCTAGAAGGCTGTAAATGCTTTGGTGGTAAGAACCAGCGGTACCTCAAGGACATCTGCAGGACGATGTTACTGCTCAAGTATCTGAGTCTAAGAGGAACAAATGTTAAACAGCTGCCGAGTGAAATCAACAACCTCCGTGAGCTGGAAGTATTGGATATTCGGGACACCCATGTGCCTGAGTCTGCAACAGTAAATGTCCTACTCCTGAAGCTGAAGCGTTTGCTGGCTGGACACGCTGTGCTGAACTCAAGGGCAGGCAGTACTGAAATATCTTATGTTCCTGACAAGATCGGAAAAATGTTAAACATGGAGGTATTGTCCAATGTCAAGGCACGGAATCATCAAGTTTTGAAAGATATTGGAAAGCTATGGCAGCTGAGGAAGCTTGGTGTGGTTATTGAAGACAATGACAAACTCATTAGGAATTTGCTTCGAGCTATCAGCGACCTGCATGAGTGCCTCAAGTCTCTGTCAATCACTCTTCCCATGACTGAGCAAGATCCTTCCAACGAAGATTTTTCAGATACTGTTCTCAATTATTATATAAAACCTCCCAAGCTTCTTCTTGAGAGATTAAGCATTACTGGAACCACAAAAAAGGGGAAACTTCTTCAACTGCTGATCAAACATAGTGACGAATTCCAACTTGCGAAGATAACTCTAACTGGAACCCGACTGAAGCAGGATGATCTAAGGGTCCTCAACGAGCTTCCCAATATTGTTTGTCTCAGGCTCCAGGACAAAGCATACACCGATGGCAAGCTCACCTTCAAGAAGGACAAATTCAAAAATCTCAAGTGCTTTCTTGTTGAGGGATCCAACATGACTGACATCTTGTTTGAAGATGGAGCAGCCCTTAAGCTCGAGAAGATCATTTTATGCTCCACAGATATCATACAATCTCTTTCTGGAGTCGAAGACCTTCCAGAACTGAAGGAAGTCGAGTTGAACAACAACAATAAGCTTTCATTATTTGACAAGGCCGAGAAAGTTTCCAAGGTGACTCTTTGTGGTACCAAACTGAGCAAAGATGATCTAAAAATGTTTGCCAAGATACAGTATATGCGCTGCCTAGTGCTGAAGGAGAAAGCTTGTGTTGAAAACGAGATTTTGTTCAACAAAGATGAGTTCCCAAGGCTCAACCTTCTTATTGTCGACGGTTCATCTATCACCAAGATAGAGTTTGCCAGCGGATCTGCTCCCAAGCTGGAGAAAATCATCTGGTCCTTCACAAGGGGCACTGTGGAGAGTCTCCTCGGCATTGTCAACCTTCCAAAATTGAAGGAGCTCGAGTTCAATGGCGATTTGATCCCTGATGAGTTGAAAGAAGCAATTAACAAACACAAGAACAAACCCGAGCTTATGCACAACCAACCAGAAAACCAATACCAAGAAATGGGAAACATAGAAGAAATGAGCAAGGCCGCAAGATTCCCATCCTGCTGGAAGAGCCAGGATTGATGCCAGAGGTGCCGTTCCTATCATATCCATTCATCATCAACTCTAGTCCCATCCCATGGTGTGGTTTGTGTGTGCTATTTGGCTTGCTGTTGTGTGTTTCTGTCCACAGTGCACGTGTGGACATATATATTCTGTATCTATGTATGTTGACTGATTGAGTGTGTGCCCCTGCTACTTATTATAAATTTGTGCCTTGTAACTAAGATTGAGCATATGTAATGGTGTGTACGGGTGTGCCCTGTAACTAAGATTGAACAAATGTAATGGTGTGTTGTTTGAGATCATGGATTTGGGTGTCTACTGTCTGTTTGAATACCCGAGTGGTTCATCTAAGCTCCAGAAACTATCCCCTGTAATCTATTGTGCGCTCTCTGTTTTTGAGTTCGCGCGGCAGACATGGCCAAATCCCACAACAAATTCCTGTAATCAATTCATGGCCAAAAACCAATATCTGAACCATCGCCGCGTTACTTGCATCGCGTCTCAAATCAATCGAGATCGACATCATTTTGCTAATATTTGAACTCCATACGGATCGGATCCGCCGGGCTGGCACCAACATACCACACGCGGAGCAGGGCGGTGCAGGGAGGCTCGTCGGCCGGCGGTCGGGCGGGGTAGCGGCGGAGAGAGGAGCGACGGGCACGACGCGGCGGTGCGGGAGCTAGCTACTGCTGCGCGGCGCGGTGCGGAGAGCTCACCGTGAGGAGGCGAACGGCGGCCGTGCTTGAAGGTGGCGGCGCGCAGAGGGACGCCAGGGAGGAAGGAGGAGGTCCGGCAGGAAGGCGGCTGCTCGGACGGCGTCGCCGTCAGGGGCTCAGGGCCCCGCCCTATGTAGCCGCCCCCGCTGCCAGCCGCCATGGCTCTCCTCTGCATCGGGCCGAGCTTGCCCAGGCCGACCAGCCAGCATCGCCGGGCTCCTCCGACTGCCACCTCAGTCTCGCCGGACATTGGCTCGAGCGCGACGGCGCATGACCAAACAGGAGATAGGGACGAGACGGGGCGCTGGATGGTTCATCTTATCGTCTTGACTTTACTTACCAAAAGAATACCGCGTGGCCTGGCGACTGGGCTCAATATGTCATAATTGTCCTTGATTTTTTTTAGGATCAATTATTCTTTTTTTTAGGATCAATTATTCTTAATTTTAACCGAGTGGACAACTGAGGTTTTTTAAACCACCAACCAAATGTTGCGATAGTATTTTGAGAATTTTACAAAACATGTCGTTTTTTGAAATTCTAGCCCTAAAAGTGTTAATTTTTTGCTATATATCTGTTAGTTAATTGATGATTAGTTGATGGTTAAGACGAGTACATGTATGAAAGGTTCAATTGCAGTTGAGTTAAACACTATTGTTCATACAAGTGCGTACTATAGTTGCTATATTGAGGAGTTAATTACTCACGCAATATACACATTACACTAAGAAAAAGGAGGCCGTGCAAGTCTTGCCAGCATCCTAGCAAGCTAGTGAGATATGCTCGAGCCCATGAGACATTCAAAGTGGCAAAGTACTACTGCTACATGGAGCCCAATAATTCGATCCATACACGAGAACGCGAGAGGTTAGCAGCAGTGCATTCAAAAACTCCCGTGTGACCAGACTAAATTGTTAGCCTTCTAGTAAGAGGAGCCATGTCTGGTGAATTTTGTAGAGATATGCGCTACCTCGAAGGCCATTAGAATTACCGAGTAGGAATTAATTTTCTTCTGATGCCTCTTATTCCTGAGTGGTTGTGCTATTTTTGTTATTATCTTGCATGCCTTTTTCCCTACTTAAGTGTTTGTGACCTTCGATATGCAAATGAAAGGAGGAATGACTATTGAAGTGTGGACGAAAAACAACCGAACCTTGCAATCGACTCTATGGAGATGGAGTTATATATCGGAAAAGTACAATTTACACATGTGAAGGTTGGTGCGCTATTATTTATTTTCCTTTTCTTTCTGTAGAGCATCTTTCATTGTAAAGTGCATGTGTGATTCTGCAGATGGATGTTACACCGGCTTGCCTATTTTAACTCCAATGGCAATCTATGGTTTTCTTTTTTCCAATATTATGGTTATTGGATACCAAACTTCATTTAGATCTTGAACGACTTTCAAATGCCAATATATCTCATTAAAAGGCTAAATACCCACGGACATTACAACTCTAGAGGCCAACTTCAACTAGGATGAATTGGAAGTCTTTATTTTTTTTCTTCCTATCCCTTTGGTGAAGGCCTCGGGGCTAGAAAGATTCGTTAAATTGTTCTTCAGAGTATGTTAGGATGTCATCAAAGGTGGCCCCCACACTTCCATTCACAAGGTCGATGAATTTAAGACATCATATTTGGGCTTTGTTAAACTCATAAAAAATCATCTTGTTTCACTAAAATGTGTATAAGTTTAAGCTACTTAGATTGTTCCATAGCTTTGCAACATAAAAAACCAAGCTATTGGCCATGAAGAAATCTCCCACCCATTAGGATATTGTGTCAGGACCCCCTCCATGACTTCCACTGAAGGTCATTTCAGGATATTCATCAAATTAAACATCAAAATCATTTTACATGGTTAACTAGACTTTCTTGCCGGAGGTGCTTGCCACTTTCAGTTGTGGTCAAAACATACATGAACTAGCTATGTTTTCTCTTCACCATGATCACATCCGAGGTACTCCAGAACGATGATCTGGCATGTCGTTTGACAAGGATTGAGGTCTCCATCATGCTGTTCATCCTTGCTACTGCCTCCCTGCAAAAGCGGATTATGCAGGAGTGAAGTATGGATTGGAAAGCCTATCATAGCAAAATGCATTTTTTTCATGCTCTCTCTTTATGCGGGTGATGGGGAAATGCTTTCTGATTTGGGCGTTCATGAGATTCCTACAATTGTGAAAATCTTAATAAAGTGCTTTGATGGTGGCTGCTTACCAACCTAGAAAGAAAAGAATTTTTTTTGATAAGATCCCAAATGGGCGATTTACATGGATGCACCTTTCTTTCCATGCGAAGATGGGATGCTTACTTACTACGGTTGTCCGTGCACTTTAGGAAGCCCATCAACTTTGACTTCTAGCCACAAACTAATAGTGTGGGATGAAAGCTCAAAGGATGGAAGGAAGAATTTTACTTGTGCTAGAAGAATTATTCTCGCTAAATCTTGGTTCTGGTGATTGGTATTTATAAAACTTTTGGTTCTTCATCCTCTGAAAAGGTTCAACTAGAAGATTAATAAGATGGGTTGTAAAGTAGACAATGGCGATCAAGCATGTCATGGCCACTCACTCGTCAACTGGAGCTCAATAGGTGGCCTTCGAATCCTCAATTTTGGTGAGCTCCGGTATGGTCCTCCACCTTGAATCCATGTAGAGGAAAGTCCTACAGTGACTCCAAATAATTTGTACATGGTACTAGAGTAAGTAGCAGCATGGAGCACGAGTATGCACTAGTTGAGATTTGGCAGTGATTTTACCCTTTTCAGTGGGGATTGTTATCACGTAGTACTAGTTTGCATCACTGTCTGTGCTTTACAAAACACAATAGTAACAGCTTCCAGCTCCCGCGAACAATTTTTCTGGATTCAGATTCAGCTCCTTTTCCCGCAAGGCTGATTTCAATACCTTATCTGACACGGTACTTTTTTGAGACGTTTATCGAGTTTTTTTGTGTGTGTATAGAGTTATATGCTACGATTCATTGAACCGGGGGACATGCTTGCGTGAGGTCATTCAAGTCAAACCCTGCTCAACATAGCATCATTTGCTACAGCGTCTACTACCATAGGTTCTGACTTTGTGTTGTCGCCTTCCTATGACTTGTGTCGACGCGGTAAACAAATGGAAATGAAAAGACTTTGACTACTGACGGCACCAAGGGTGAATGATAAGCGTCCTCCTAACATGGAGAGCATAAATAGTTGATGGAGCCAATCGTCTTAACGAGCAACATACAAAAGGGCAATTTGTGTGAGTTGCTTAAGAGATATAGTATCCAGCAAACAATGGCATAGTTCAATACAATTCCAATATATGCTAATGTGTTGATTTTCATTTAAAAAGGCTAGTTTGTGACAATTCTATAGCTTGGTTATATGTTTTTTAATTTATTATCATATCATTGAAGAAGAGGATAGTTTATTTTGCGGAACCGGCCTGCTTTGTGGTCTATTTCCTCTGGCCAACCAGAGTGTTCAAACCGGCTAAAAAAATAATGTCCGCAATAATAGGCTGTACTTAAAACAAACCATGAATGTTTTTTACACATGTTCAACTAACTCAAGTTAGGCCCATTTATTGTCTACAAAAGAATCAATACAACTATGTTGACTCGAAGAAGGGCGTGGTAGAAACTCCTACCAGGACGACGTTAGAGAAGGCATGGCTGCATAGAAACCCAGGAGATAGATGTTGTGTGCAAGGTACCCTCTGGTTCATGCGGACATACATATTTGTACCTAACACAGTTTTCCCAAGGTCTCCCGATCCCACTTTATATGCATCCAGACGCTCATAACCTTACACGCACACTGTTGAATGTACGTATATGGAGGACATGAAAATCGTGCTATTTGCAAAGTTGCTTGTGGCCTATGCGACATGGAAAGCTAGTTTGGAGGCAATGGCACTTATAGTGCCCAACTAACAGTAATACACTAGTATTATATCACAGCGCAATGATCTATGAATGAATGTTCACATTATTTCCATTGACCATGAATTTACTTTACTCTATTAAGATCTCTGATGTAATTTTTATGGTGTGTTTGTTGGCATCTGATGAATTATTAATTTATGATTAGATTATTTATTGAATATTATTGAATCCTTTAAAGTTTATTTTTTGTGTAATTGAGTAGCTATGTATGCTTTTCGAGTTATTTGCCTTCTCTAATCAAGATAAATGGGTAGTTCTCTAGGGACAATGGTGCATAGTACTAGGTTCAATCTTTCGGTGGTATATATCCCAATGAAGAATAGGGACAAGACACGTATTTGTATTGTTTCTATTAAAGGATAAAATGACAGGGTTCAATATTATTACTAGATTCCTTTCTATCTACATTATCTCATCTTACTTACTGTGTTGCTCTGTTTTATTAATATGCATGCTGGAGAGTGTGATGCAACGGATAGCCCATGTCCATGTGCGAGTACAACGGATAGCAGTATCAAGAATCTCGGGAGAGCGTGACGCAAGCAAAGCCGCTGCAGACAGTGATGCAAAAAAAGGCGAAGCCATCCAGATCCCTAACATGAATCCGAACCATCAGGCAAACAGCTGAGCCAGTGTGAGCATGTCAATCCATCTAACTGCCGAACTACGACAACGGTTCGGAGCCCAAGAATTCGATGCCTACAAGAGAACTTCAGCAACTGGCACGAATGCTTCCGGAAACTCTCGCGAGAAGCTTATCTGAGGTAGGCCTATTAATACAGGCAGAGATGTCTCACGTATTCCGTACAGATATATACACACAGGAAGGTCATTAGATATACTGGGAAAGGATTGATTTTCTCCTGATGCCTCCGGTTCCCAAGTGCTTGTGCTATTTGGTTATTCCCCCTGCATGCCATCTTCTCTGCCTTTGTGTTTGTCACCTTTGACAGGCAAATGAAATGAGGAGTGACTACTGAGTGTGGCCGAACAAACCACTGAACTTTCTATCGCGTCGGTGAAGATGGAGTTATATGTGCGAGAAGTATTATTCACACAAGTGAAGGTTGGTGCACTATTTATTACGGTCTCACAATCTGAGAAAACCAAGATACCTGTGAGGAGTAGATCGTTGGCCAAACCAAAGCTTCCCAGGTTGCATATATATTAAAAGTAGTTTGCGGGCTATCAAAAAAAAGGAGAATTATACTAGAAAGTCATAGAATAATCAGAAATATCTGGCCTTTCACTGTGTGGGTCTGTCTTAACATAATTAACGGTTGAGATCAACAATTAGGGATGGAAAGCTCACGTTCTTAGGGATGGGAAGCTTACATTACAACTTTTTTTAATATAGTACAGACGCAAGCTCTCATACATGCGCACATACACCCACCCCTATGATGCACACACGCACACCCTACCCTTATGAGCACCTTCGAGAGACTGAGCCGGCATATCATCTTGAGATTTACGAAGTCGCCGTAGGTGCCTCGTCTTCGACGCGAACATCCACTCGCACTGAAAGCGCATCGCAGGAAATCCTGAAATAAATTTATGAATAATGCGAGCACCAGAACTTGAACCCTGGTGGGCTGGGGATACACTGTTCCTCTAGCCATCCAACCACAGGTTTGTTCCCACTTAGAACTTGGGAACGTAACATCGGCCTTCGATCCAAAATTTTCCCTCTCAAACCTAAAAAACTATCTCTTCCACGTATTTTTTTTTTGGACAAAGCACATACGCAGTCGCTCATATATACACGCATACACTCATCCCTATGAACACAAACGCATACCCTACCCTATGAGCACCGCGGAGAGACTGAGCTGGCATATCATTTTAAGGTTGAAGACGTCAGCAAAGACGCCTCGTAGTCATCGGGAACGTATCCTCCCACTGAACGCGCACCAGAACTTAAATCCTGGTGGGCTGAGGATACCACTGTCCATCTAATAACCATCAAACCACAGATTGGTACTCTCAGTTTTTTCTCCCATGTGCCTATACCGATCTATCTATTTCTATCCATTAGAGGTCTCTATCCATTCATAATTCACATTCCTAGATGTAGAGGTCTTAGCACGTGCAAGCAACCAATTTGACATATTTCAGTTTTTTCATGCATATACTCATCACCATACGAGTATGATCCTCCAGCTTTTGGTCTCCACCATCTATATCTACACGAACATCATCTCTCCGCAAATATCCTACTGTTAGTTGAATGTGAATTGCTATTTTTAAGTTGACATTTTTTACATTATTTTTTATCTAACCATTACTTCAATATGCAATCTACTACTTGGTATTTAAAGTTAGAAAGTTATGCTTACCTTCTGCTCCAACCTTTCAGTCATAATTATATGTTTTATGTAGAGCTAGCGTGCGTGATGTTTTTATGTAGAGCTAGCATGTGCTCCACTGATGAGTGATACACACGGTTCTTGATAATAAGTCAAATCATGTTTCTATTCACAGATGGACAAATCGTTGCTGCATCATATACTTGATTGAGCGTGCTTTCGGTGATTTTTGGAGCAGACAACAAGATACAAGTTGTATTAAGAATGTCATGCTCGGTTTTCTACACTTTACTACATATGCAGTGTACTTCAACATTTTTATCATTCCATAGATTTATTGCAGGTAACGATTCTAAGAGATTATTTGGTAATCATGCACTTCTCCGTAATGGTGGCAAAGGTAATCTTAAGTTATTAAAGATATTTGTATAGAACCATCCCCATAGTTTTCATACTAAATGTAACAAGATAAAAAATTATTTCCAAGGAACACTTTCATCTAGTAATCATATTATTTCATCTGCTAGGTAATCACAATGGGTTCCGTCTACTAAAATTACGCGAGGGAAACTTGCAGAGAGATATATAGTACCTCAAATATTCATGTTTCGTCTAGTTACATGTGTACCTTTGTAAATAACCCTAATATGCGTGCTACTCTTCCATGACCAATTAATGTGACATAATGGGTTAACATTTTAATACAAGTGTACGCAGACATGTATGCTATTGCAGTAGTAACCAACCTATTTTATCACACACAAAAACTACCTATTATTTATTAGTTATCAATGCACTGGACACTACGTGAGTTAAAAATTGATAAATATCATTTTCTTAACCATCCTCCATTCATAGTTCATAACTTCTTTTATTGGTTCATTGCAGCTGTTTATCTTTGATATACACAGTGGAATAATGTTTGAGTTGTCCATCATTATTTACAAAATAATATTGTGGAAGTTTTTTTTTCTCTTCAACTTGAGAAGCAGTAAGGAAATATTCTTTAGACGTATAATACCTGTAAGATTTTATTTTATTTCTGATATATATGAACATGTCAACTATCTGAAAAGTGTACTCTTGGACCATGTTATAGGTTCATTATCTAGGAAGTGGTTCATTATGGCTCATACAAATAAAAATATCAAATATTGATCCTAAAAAGGCGTGAAAAAATTCTCTCCTGGAATTGTGATATTTTATTTAGCATGATAACTGTACTGTTTCCGAACCCATAACGAGATCATCCAGTACATCATAAATTTATTTTCAATCACTTCAAAGTCCGAACACAATAAAGATAGTACCCTGACATTTGCGAGGGCCTCTCTGCTAGTTGTTATAAATAGCTGGTTATGCAAAATAGCGGCGGTCCTTCAAATCAACTATCGCGGGGCCATAGCCAGCTACTTCATAACTTTTTTGAAGAATTGTAAATGAATCCTATAGCCTATCATTTAGCGGCACCCTGCTCAAACCGCTATATTGGGCCTATAGTTGGGCTATAGCCAGGTATTTAAAAGTTTGGTCTGCACAAACAACCACATTGTGTGTGTGGTACTACCTCCGTCCTGGTTTATTGCCTCCCTTTATAATTTGTGTCAAATTTTGACCAAATATTTAACTAACAAACTGTTAATGCATGTCAACAAAAATGATGTCGTTGGATTCGTATTTGAACAAAGTTTCTAATGATATAATTTTTAGTGACATGCATGGACATTTTATTAGTTAAATTTATAGTCAAAATTTGGGACAAACGACAATGGGACCAATAAACAAGGACGGAGGTAGTAAGTAACTTTCGAAGTGAAATTAAATATTGAATATTTATATTTTTATCTTCAAACAAAAACTAGAAAAGAAAAAAGAATCTGCACAAACAGGCATGGTGTAAACATTGGATGAGGAAAGCGCAAGTCGTCCAGATTTGGCAGCGGTTTCATTCTGGTAGTAGTACTCACTACTCCTAATTGAAGCGAGTTTGATTGTCAAATGTTTGATATCATTGCTACTCCTAATTGGAGGGAAGTAGGTGTGGTGTGGAGCGCTGCACCGCATCAACTTGAGGGGCCCCGTCCCAAATCAGTGTTGCTGCACCGCGGCATGCAGAGGAAATTTCTTCAACTAGTACAGTGCATTCGGATCCAAGTACTAAGTCGTACGAACTCGATTAGGTAAGTACTCTAGTACTTACTCTTACTCATGTTTGTAACTAGTTTGTTGATGAAACGTTTGAAATTCTTTGCAGCGCTGACTGCTAGCACTAGCTTTGCATCTTGCTGTGTTTGCTTTGTACGTACTAAAAGAGTAGTACAACCTTGTTCCTCTCTTTGTGTGGGTTCAGTCCTCGATCAAGCTTAAATAGTTAGTACTACTGACAACAGCTCTGTTTGTTTTTTTGAACACAACAGCAGCTCAATTACTGTTCTCTTATTAACGAGTATAGTATAGTAGTCCACGTCCTAGGCAGCACCGCCACCCCATCGCCGGCCGTCTAGTGAGCATCTCGGTCCCATTTCTGCCCCCAGCCCGCCCGATTCACGCCAGACCTTACCAGGTCGGCCCCATCCCTTGAGCTCGCGTTCATCCACGGAGCTCGCTAGGTCGGCCCGTTCCCCAAGCTAGCCAGGTTCACCTCGTGCAGCCTAGCCTGTCTCCCCTCCCTCTTCCAGCCATTCTAGAGATGCCCCCCAAATGAGCTCCTTCAGCCGGCCCAAAGTGCAGCCGAACAGGCTAACGAGGGAAGCCCGTTCTGCAGATTTTCAGAAGCTAGGAGCGGTTCTAAGTATGCCCTAGATCAACTAGGAACGACCCTTTGGTCTTAGACGAATCTAATCCGCTGTGCTGATTGACAGAACGTTGATACAAGCACATCAGATTGATTACACAGAGAAGGCATGGTTGCCTCGCAAAGAGAAATGCAATATTTTGTTGCTTGGCACCCTCTGATTCGTGTGCAGAAAGGAGTATTTACCAAGCAAAATTTTGCAAGTGTCTTCCAATCCCACAAAAATGTATCACGATACTCACTCTCTTGCACCAACACTTGGGTAGAGGCAAATTTGCACTTTGTAGTGATACTTGCAACATCGTCGAAACTTGGGTTAGAAGCAATGACATTTATAATACCCTGCTAGCTGTACTTGTCTAGTACCGCTTCATCGGGCAATGATCTATGAATCATTGATAATAGTACTTCTCTTGCCAATGAATTTAATCTACTCTATTACATCTCCAACAGCGTTCCACATGACAACCATGTGCCGTTTTCAGTTTCACTCAACAATCTTGGAAATAAATATGTGACTGGTTAATCAGACAAAAGAGAAAAATAATAAACTACATTTAAAGAGAAGAACATCTAACAATTGATTCCGTAAAGTCAAAAATTGCAACAAGTGAAAAAATAGCGCGTTATAGCAAAATAGCGCCGCCCTTAAAATCCGCTATCAGCGTGATACAAGCAAGACATTGTATACCGATTTATTTAGCGAGACATTACTCAGAAGGCTATAGCGCAGTATTAGCAGTGCTAGAGCCACCTATTTTTTCACTGATTGCAATTGGTAGTTAAAATAGCATACCTAGGGGGTAAAAAAATCACAAATGTTCTAAATTAGATATAGCTGCACTCTAATTCCAAGTTAAAATATCCTTCAAGTTAGGAATCTTAGTCAACACCCCCTTCTTATCGCCTCTTTGCCACAACCGTTGGTGCAAGAACTCAAAGGAACGTTCAGGGCGTCTAGATCCCACACCTAGTATCCATTCCACGTTGTCCTTCCTCGCATTCCTTCCATCTCCTTGGGCCCATTGATATAGCATATTGGATCAAGCTGCCCGCCTTTTCTCTAAAGTCCACCCCAGCCAGCAACCACCATCGTTAACTAAATTAGATGACTGATATAACGTCTCACAATTATTTGATGGTAGACTGTTGTGTTGATAATTATAGTGCCCTAATTTTTTCAAGGTTGTCGAGATACTAGCTAGGGCATTGGTTGTGATAGCGCCGTTGAAAACAAAATGATGATGGTTATGAAAACTAAGCTTGAATCATGAATATTCCACTACATCGATTTTTTCTTTCTTTTCTCTGAAAAGGAGGTTGAGACCCATAACCTCCGCGTCAATGTGATGCACACAAACATTACTATTAAAGTTGACGTTAGAAAATGACGCAAAAAAATGAACAAATGGAGAGGAATTTGTTTATTTACAATCATCAAATGTACACAAAAACTTGTGGAATATTGTGGGAGCATCTCAATCCTCCATATAGGAGACCCCGCGTTTATATGTTGATTTAGAAGGAGAGACGTCTCGTGAAGTTACAAGGTGCAGTCATTGGAACAACCGATAGATACAATCGGGATAGGGAGAAGAGATAGAAATATAAAAGGAAAAAAATCAAGGGTAGTCTCTATCAAGCTTCTTGTATGTAAGACCTTTGTGAATCCATCTGCAAGCTGGTCCTTCGAAGAAATAAATCTAATTTCTAATTACTTGTTTGCAACTCTTTCTTGGACAAAATGAAAGTCTATCTCAATATATTTAGTTCGGTATGAAAACTGGGTTGGCAGATAAATAAGTCGCACCAAGATTATCACAGAAAATACAAGGAGTATGAGCTTGTCACACTCCAATTATTTCAGTGTCGATGTGTTTGCATCGTTATCTTGTTGAAGGCATTGTTCGGATATGCTTGGACTTATTCTTCCAGGTGAAAACTTAGAATCTGGTAGTTGGTGATTGGATATGGTGATGATAACGCTTGAGCGCCGTTCCCTTCTTGAAGGCGTTGTTGTCAAAGAACATTGTTGTCCTTATGGTGTCACAAGATGGTTGGTGCGGACATGGTCGTTGTTTGTACTTTGCTGATCGATGTTGATTTCTTTGGGGTTTTGTCTGTTTCTTTTTGCTAAGGCATAGCTTTGGTCTTGCATGACATTGCAATATGCCGTGTGTTTATTTGTGTGGGCGTGTTCTTGTTGGCTATGAGCATCCTAGCTATGCAGAGGGTGTGTGTGTTCTCATTGTGTTTGTATCCTTTTGATGTTTTATCTTGAGTTAATAAAATCTACCCTTTATCAAAAAAAGTTCATTTAGTATAGACTGAACCCAAATTACTTCAGCTATAGAATTTGCTAATGCCTTATATTCTGCATATGTACTGGACCTGAAAATAGTAGCTTGTTTCTTTGCACACCATGAATTAAATTGGGTCCACAGAAAATGGCAAATCCCCATGATGATCTTGTATCATCCAAGCAACCAGCCTAATCAGCATCAGAAAAAGCACTAATACAAATAGAGGAGGATCTGTGAATTGCTAGGCCAGTATTCACTGTATTATTTACATACCTCGGAATACGTTTTGTTGCTACCGAGTGAGCTATATTAGGTGCATGTAAAGGTAGACTTACTTTATTTACTACAAGAGAAATGTCAGGTATAGTATGAGTTAAATACTGAAGTGCACCAACTATAGTTCTGTAGCTGGTACTATCTTCCTGATTCAGGGGTTCTTGTTTTGTCAGAGATAGTGTTTCTGTACTAGACACATGACTTGGTGAAGGTTTACATCCCTGCATGTCAACTATGTTTAACAAATCAGTCACAGGTTTCCCTTGTGATAATTGAATACCATCTTTAGTTTTCTTTACTTCAATGTCTAAGAAGTAATGAAAATCTCCCAAATATTTATGATCAAAGTCTGACCTAAGATCTTTTAACAATGTTGTTATTGCTACATCGAATGAGCTAGTCACAATGATAGCATCAACATAAATTAGAACGAAGATGGAAGTTTGAAATTTCGTGTAAATAAAAAGTGAGGTGTCAGACTTTGATGGAACAAAGCCAAGTGCTTGTAGTTTCATACTTAACCAAGACTAACATGCTTGGGTGGCTTATTTCAGTCCATACAAAGCCTTGTCAAGCTTGCACACATGAAAGGCGCATTTTTATTCTCAAACCCAGGAGGTTGCTACATATATACCTCCTCTTCCAGAACAACATGAAGGAACACGTTCTGCACGTCTAGTTGTCTGAGATTCAATCCCCTGGAAACAACAATGGATAGCACAAGATGAATAGTTGCAACCTTAACAACATGACTAAAAGTGTCCTCATAATCAATAATGTTGCTTAAAACCTTTTGCTACTGGTCTTGCTTTGTAATGATCAATAGTACCATCTAATTTTCTCTTGGTCCTGTAGACCCACTTGCAGTCAATTAAATTTGTACCTTCATGATAAGGAACTAAGTGCCACATCTTGTTTCATCGCCTTTCTCCCACGTGTATCTGCAACTGCTTCACCCAAAGTATTTGGTTCACTGGATTCACCTGTTAAACACGTTAAAGCATATCTGGAAATATTTTTGAAATTAATTCGGTTGATGACCCCCCTTTGCAGTCGTGTTCTTGGTGGTGTAAGCGTTACTTTAGCAGACGTGGATGCAATAGATCTAGGACCTGCTGTAATGGATCCCAATGGAGATCCGGGTGCCCCAGCGGCATTAGGTCCTGAAGCGGATTCCTCCATGTCCATAGAGGCCGCAGCCTGCCTGGCCTCGGGAATAGGCTTGTCCACTCGGCTAGGCCGACTATCGGGCACAATGTCATGGGCAGCTAGCGTGGGAGTCGCGGTTTGCTGCATTGCCTCTTCTGACTGGTCCACCTGACACAAAGGCGAGCCGACGCGGGATCCATTGGCTTTGATGACTACAAGCACATATCACGTAGGAGATCGGCCGGCCCCGCCTAGTACACGTGACAGGGGCACCAGGATGGATCCTGACGTAGATTGCGCCGCAGGTGGTGGCGACCCCGAGGACGATACGCTGGCCGAGTCTGTGCACATGCATTGTAGAAGTATTTTCCACCATGTTGTCGAGGCTGGATAAAACTACCGAGCTAGAGGAAGACATAGCAATGGAGGTGTAAGAAGGAGCTATATGAGATGGAAGAGGTTTTCTCTGAATAGAATGTGGAATATTGTGGGAAGCATCTCAACCCTCAATAATGGAGAGCCCGCGTCTATACATTGATTGATAACAAGGGATGTCTTGTGGCGCTACAGGATGCGGTCGTTGGAACAACCGAGAGATACAATCAGGAAAGGGAGAAGAGATAGAAAGATAAAAGAAAATTCATCAACGCTAATGTTTACCTCTGACTGCATATACACAGGATAATGTTTAACAAAATTGTTCAAAAGATCATTTTATTTAAGCGACGTAGACGAGGACGAGGACAAAGCCTTTAGTACCAAACAAGTTGGGGTCGGCAAGAGCTGAAACCCATAAGATCTCACAACCAAACTCATGGTTCAAGCACATGGGTAGAAAGCTTCTACGCACCCCTGTCCATAGCTAGTTGTTTGGTGATACTACAGTCCTTCGGATATCTCTTTATGGGCTCTTCCCATGTAAAAGTTTCGTATACCTCGACCACTCTTGACATTATCAACGCATGTTAGTCGTCCGCTAGGCACTGGAGCTTCTGAAGGCCTATGGTGAATATGCCCATACCATCTTAGACGATGTTGGACCAGCTTCTCTTCGGTCGGTGCTATCACAATTATATCTCGTATGTCATCATTGTGGACCCGGTCCTTCCATGTGTGGCCACACATCCATCTTAACATGCGCTTCTTCATCACACCTAACCTGTTGAACATGATGCATTTTAGTCGGCGAACACTCAGTGTCATACAACATTGTGAGACGAATCGTCATCCTATAGAACCTGCTTTTTAGCTTTTCTGGCACTCTCCTGTCACAAAAAATGCTAGATGCTTGGCGCCACTTCATCCATCCGGCTTTGATTTCGATAGATCACATCTTCATCTATATCCCCATCCTTCTGCAGCATAGACCCCAAATATCGAAAGGCGTCCTTCAGAAAGATCTTTTTTACATTGAACATTAGAAATAACATCTCAAATGAAAAATTTGATGGCTAAGTACATTTGTTTAACGAGGCGAGAGAGATATGAAGAAGTGCAATCAAATCTTCACAATCATGAGACTTTATTTTATCAGTCCAAGTACAGTTGGTCAATTTGGAGACCAAGAAGCATTTTCACCAATTCATCAAAAAATAGAAAAATTCAGCAAGAAAAGAATCAAGATGGTGATCAATGTTGTTGCGTAATTACAATGCCAATGAACCTAGTCAGTAATTCGATACGTGTCATAATATTGTTGCTTTCACTCTGTTAGCCTCGGGGGTCAATGATTCATTCTGTTTCAAATAAATTCAAAAGGTGCAATGAAATCTCTTGTTTCCACTTCCAATATAAGTACTCGGAAGGAAAATCTTTCTTATAATATGAAAAGGTATACATTTTGAACCAGCATTTGTGAATTCACTAAAACTCGATGTTGATGTATTACGTTCTACACTCTTCGAGATAGCAGCGCTGGTCACTCTCGTGTTGCATCATTGTAGAGTTAAATCCTACCATGGATACAAATAATTTGTACGTAGTACTGGAGTAAGTAGTAGCAGCATGGAGCACGCGTGTGCACTAGTTCACATTTGGCGGTGATTTCATACAGTAGAGCATGTTTAGATGTTTGGAGGTACCCTTTCCAGTAGGTTTTTTTATCAGGCAGTACTAGTTTCTATCGTTGGCTATGCTTTGCATAACACGGGTGCACATGACAGCTGTCAGCTCCGGTGAACAAATCTTCCAGATTCCGTTTCAGTTCGTTTTCTCTTACATCTGATGTCAAAAGTCAAAACACGAAGGGATGCAGTACTGTTTCGAGTAAAATATGTACTGAGCTATGAAGCTAATGCTACTGCTACGATTCAGTCAACCTCATGTCATGTACCACAAGGAGACAGACTTGAGGGGGGAGGTGAGTCAAATCCTGCTGAGCGTAGCAGTGTCCGCTACACACTGTACCACACACCAGTCGACCTGATGTCCATCTTCCCAACTTGTTTGACAAAGCCGTAACTGCAGGTTAATATTGTCCCGTAGCCCGTGACTCGTCACACAACAGGTTCGTATGTTGGTACATACTCCATTTACATCTCCGCCAATGTTGGTACATACTCCATTTACATCTTCGACAGTGCCGTAGCCCGTCACTTGTGCGTCACACAACAGGTTCGTATGTTAGTACTTCCATTTACTAGGAATCTAATTTGCTCGATTTACATCTCCACCAATCAGTTTCAGTGTTCAGAAATAATCATGGAAATTGCCACATCACTACGTGTTTATTATTTGCATCCTTCCATCGAAATCATGTGCACGCAATACTGGAGTAAGTTGCAGCAGCATGGAGCACGATTGTGCACTAGTTGAGATTTGGCGGTGATTTTAGAGAGTTCAACTTGTAGGGATTATTATCAGGTAGAACTAGTTTCTATCGCTTACTGTGCTTTGCAAAACACAAGTGTACATGATAGCTGCCAAATCTGTCGAACAAATCAGTTCGTTGTCTCGAACAGCAGGTCTCATAACGGAACCGCTGCAATGTTGTTTTGAGTATGATGTGTATTGAGCTATGGTTCAGTCAACCTGAAGACTTAAAGAGGGAACTCAAGTCAAAACCTACACTGAGCTTAGCATCATCAGTTGCAGCATCTTCTACGTAGTACTGTATAACGCATTAATGCTCCTCTCTGTGCCTGTTTCCAACTTTTTTGTCACTTCAGGTTCTGACTCGCGCAGGTACCGTGAACTGCCTGTAGACTTCTATGACTAATGTCGGCACAACATGAAATGAGAGGTTCTGGTTGTTGACTGCCAACGGTTAAGTTGTCACAGCCCTAGAGCTTGCTTGTAATTAGTTACATCAGTGAGCATCATCATGCATCGTATTTAAATTCAAGAAATTTCAATTGAGGGAATTCTCAGAGCCCCAGTTAATAAAGGGGCAAGAACCCTAGAAATCTCATTCAATGATTCCAAAAGTTGCTTCGTTGATGTTTGATAATTTTGGTTTGGATCTTAGGCTCAACGAAAAGTCTACATAACGTGGAGTGCACAAATACTGAAGGACCCAGCAATACCAAAAAGAAATTTTTCTGAAGACATACTGTAGAATCTAGGAAGCAATGAAATTCTGAAAGATCATAGTTTGTGACAATTCCATTGCACGCTTATGTGTTTTGCTTCGATTTTCATTCTAAAGTCGCTAGTTTGTGACTATTCATGTGCTTTGCTTATGTGTTTTCAATTGATTTCTGTGGGGCTTGCCTGCTTTGTTGTTTATTTCAGCTAGCCAAACACAATTTTCTCTCAAACAGGCGGGGAAAACAAAATAATTATTCCTGCGTCATTACTTCTCAAATTGGTGGCTCCTGCGAGAATCCACAACAACACTTTCTCATTGATTTTGTCAGCGAGGACTCCAATAGGGATACCGGTGTTGCAGAAGTTCCAATGGGAGATTGTTTTCAAATTGGTGTAGATGCTCCTAACATGCCAGAGAAGGCATGGTTGCGTAGCAACCTACGAAATGGGTTCCTCATGTGAGATACTCTCTAGTTCAACACGACAAACATGTTTGTAAATTGTAGTGAACACAATTTTCCTAATACCTTCCACTCTCACAACATATGGAACAAGATGTTCAGTCTTGTATGCATACTCGAAGCACATTGATAGACACCTGAAAAAGGGTGCTACTTTTAATAGTACTTGATGTGATCACTGCAGCACGGAAAAATGGGTTAGAACCAATGTCATTTATAGTGCTCGGGCAGACGTAGAAGTCTAGTACTCCCTCCGATTCCCAAAAAAGGTCCTGCATGTTGTTTTATACATACCAAGGTCTATTCAAGCCCACCAATCATATAAGTGTTTACCCACTCAAGTCAGCTTGTTATTGCTCCAAATAACCATGTGCCATGCTTTTGGAGAAAAGAAAGAAAAAGTTATGCCGCTTATTTTTGAAATCGGATGGAGTAGCATGTAGAATCGTACTCAATCAATGATCCCAATACGTCCACTGACCAAAATCTAATTTATTACATCTGGAATATGTTTCAGCTACTAACATTTCCGAGGGTGAATCAAACGTATCAAGGGTCCATCAAAATATAAGGACGGAACCTACTTTCCTTTTTTTGTGACTCATTTATGAAACCGCCCTTGTTATGATAGTGTGTCGATGCATCTCTCCCGGCGCAACATAAGAAGAAAAACGGAAGGATCCGCAAAGCACAATAAAAGCCTGCTAAGTTTGAGCTTCACATATCTCACCTAGTTTTCAATCGGTGATCCCGAAGTCTGATGCTTCGAAGGGGTAAGGGCGTACATGTAAATCATTATTTATAAAGCTAACGGGGTTCATAGCAAAACTACTACTTTTCCAAATTCACAAAAGTCACAAGTGTCAGGATTTAATTTGAAGGCTTAGGCGTGGGGGTACTTCACTACAAGAAATATGTCAACTTGTGACCTTGACTATTGGTCACTGAAAGGTCACTGTTTTCCATTTGCGACCTTTTTGTGACAAAAAACAGAAGGTCAAAAGCTGGCCGTCATAAACTGACATTCACGACCTTCTCTGTGAGATGGTCATAGACGTTTACGACCAAAATATGCCTACTGTCTTGTTTTGGTCACTTGCAACCTCCCCAGGCCACGTAGGCATCCAAAGTGTCAAGCTGATGTGGCACAAGAATTAGCCCAGTCCAATTCAGTGTTTATATGGGCCGAGCCCATTAATTCGGCCCATTTATGTTTTTTGTCAATTTTCATGAGCTGCATGGGCCAGGCCCATCAATTCAGCCTATTTATATTTTATATATCAGTTTTTGTCAGCTACATGGGCATAGCCCAACATTTTAGCCTTTTTATTTTCGGGCCATGGCCTTTGTTTTTTTTTTCAGATTCTGGTAAGTGGGTCCGAAATGTCAGGTTCTGTTTTGTGGGTCCCTCATGTCAAGGTCATGTTCTTCAGATTTCAATATGACAGTGAATAAATAACAAATATTTAAATTCAAACAGACAGAAAACACATGTAATACTTCAAATAACAACAGCCAGAATCAGTATGAAGCTCTTGCTCTACCAACAACACGTAATACAATTGGAATCACAATATTACAAGCTCTACAAGTGTGATAGCTGGCTACAGTAATTTACAACTCCACAATTGTCTTCAATCTTCTTCAGAATGGAGCTCCTGTCATATTAGTATATAGAAACATACTCCATTCAGACGATTAGGATAAGCAAATTTGGGAGTTTTGAAAAAATCTGCATCAGCTCTCATGGGCCATCCAAGCCGAAAGCAGTCAACTTTCCTGAAAAGCAACACAAGAATAAATTGATGACTTCAATCAAAATCAGGGGTGCAATATATTGAAGGCAACAACTAAATATGACTGCTACTTACCAAAAGTACTCAATTAGATCATCATAGTTCCTGTGAGCTTCCTGCACAATTTCAGAATTTAACAATCAGGCTTGAAATGGAAATTAGAAGAAAAACAGTCTGGATACAAATGTACAACTATACCTCCTCTATAACCATATATATAGGAGTCACAACTTTCATCAAGAATGCCTCTTCATCACCGCCATAAGCTGGTTTAACATTTTCACCAGTCATTGGGCTCACGTTTCCAGCCAACATACCATAGAGTTCAAAAGCCATCTATATGAAGATCAGAAACAGAATTGTTACCAATAAATATGATGGCACCAGAAAATACAACTTACAGACTTGAGCATTGTACTAACACAAAAACATCCCCTGATTAGCATTTTTTTTCAAACAACATTTTTCTCCATTGTCATGAATATGAATTCTACAATAGCTAAGCTCACAATGTGCAGTTATCAATAAATATATCACAGGAATACAGTATGGCATATCCTTGCTACCATGAGTAGTCATTTGGACATACATAAGCTAATTGTGAGTATTACGATCAATGAAATTCCACACAAAAAACTGTTTTTGAATTGTAGTATTCAACATCAAATTCTTAGACCAATTGCTCAGGTATCATGTTTGAAGAATTAATAGGACAATGGCCGAACATATACAAAAATATATGACAATATGAACCATATGCCATACTCATATGAACCTTAGTCAGGATTAGGCAGTGACCTTCATTACAAACAGCAATATGAACTTCCATCCCTTCCACGGTCACCCTGTCAAGGATTGGTGCTGACTCGCATTAAAAAAGATATAAAAAAGATTCCATACAGACTAGCATTCTAGAAACTAACTAGTCAAGGATCACATATATTGTTGTAAAGGCATTCCATACTATTAAGATGGACCAAATTCATGCAGATACAAAAGGGCCAGGAAGCTTCCCATTGCACAATGGATTTATCAACAAAAGGGCCAGGTAGATGGCGAGACCAACACATATTATCCATCCCTGGGTTCTTCAGCTTCCAACATGTTGCCTCCTCCTTGCCCTTCCTTGAAGAAAAATAACTTCCTTCAAGAAATACAACACATGGTCAGCGCTGCCCTAATATAGCAATCAAGAGTGCTCTAACTTTTGACATGGTGAGCTTCTATTTTTCTGGACATTTGGATCAACATACATCCAAAACTAGCTAAATATGAGCACAAGCTTGACTCGTGTGACCAACAATTTATTGATGAAAATCATTAATCAGGAACTAAATATAACATTTCGACAATCAACAAATGTTTGGTAAAATGACAACTTAAGCAGAAAATAGGCACTCAAGCTAGTTCAGTTTTAGAAATGTACCCCATTCATGAGACCAGCAGCAAAGAACGCAACCCAACCAACGAAGCACTTGAGATAGCCTCGGTTCACCACGGGCTGGAGAACTTGGCGGGCAACACCAACAGTAAGTCTTCGCTCCATTCATGCTTGCACAGGTATGCCTGGTCAAGGGAGTAGTCCAGCGCTCGTTCCACGGGGACTGCCACCGCACTGTCGGAATCGCATATACCTGCCAACATCACGATACTGTAAGATAATTATAATCAGGAAAAATCAAATTGATTCAAGCATATTACTTGCTCGGGCTACCATACAACATCATTATGTGGCTACAATTTTTTGCTACGGTATTTATCACAACTTTGAAAAGTAACTAAATAGTGCAATGGTATAATATTCGATACGGCAACCAGGAAGTGGTATAATACAAATGCTGATTAACCAAATTACAAAAGAGTTCCCAAACATTTGGTGCTCACAGGTAGAACTTAAGAATCATTGGTTGTGACGTTGGGGAACGTTGCAGAAAATAAAAAAAATTCTACGCTTTCACCAAGATCAATCTATGAGTTCATCTAGCAACGAGAGAGAGGAGTGCATCTACATAACCTTGTAGATCGCAAGCGGAAGCATTCAAGAGAACGGGGTTGAGGGAGTCGTACTCGTCGTGATCCAAATCACCGATGATCCTAGTGCTGAACGGATAGCACCTCCGCGTTCAACACTTCATGTTCCTTTTTGATCTCTACCTCCGCTGATTTCAGCATTGAATATACCTCAAGAATGGTCTTTTCCATCCCCTGCATATTGAAGTTCATCACAAAGCTCTTGTAGCTCGGTGGAAGCGACTGAAGGATTCTGTCAATAACTGCGTCATCCGGGAGATTAACTCCCGGCTGAGTCAAGCGGTTGTGCAACCCAGACATTTTGAGTATGTGCTCACTGACAGAACTATTTTGCTCCATCTTACAACTGAAGAACTTGTCAGAGACTTCATATCTCTCCACCCGGGCATGAGCTTGGAAAACCATTTTAGCTCTTCGAACATCTCATATGCTCCGTGTTGCTCAAAACGCTTTTGGAGCCCCGGTTCTAAGCTGTAAAGCATACCGCACTGAACGAGGGAGTAATCATCAGCACGAGACTGCCAAGCGTTCATAACATCTTGGTTCTCTGGGATGGGTGCTTCACCTAGTGGTGCTTCTAAGACATAATCTTTTTTTGCAGCTATGAGGATGATCCTCAGGTTCCGGAACCAGTCCGTATAGTTGCTGCCATCATCTTTCAGCTTGGTTTTCTCTAGGAATGCGTTGAAGTTGAGGTGGACATGAGCGTTGGCCTTTTGATCTACAAGACATTTTGCAAAGGTTTTTAGACTAAGTTCATGATAATTAAGTTCATCTAATCAAATTATTTAATGAACTCCCACTCAGATTAGACATCCCTCTAGTCATCTAAGTGTTACATGATCCGAGTCGACTAGGCCGTGTCTGATCATCACATGAGACGGACTAGTCATCACCGGTGAACATCTCCATGTTGACCGTATCTTCCATACAACTCATGTTCGACCTTTCGGTCTCTTGTGTTCCGAGACCATGTCTGTACATGCTAGGCTCGTCAAGTTAACCTAAGTGTCTATGCATGTGTAAATCTGTCTTACACCCGTTGTATGTGAACGTTAGAATCTATCACACCCGATCATCACGTGGTGCTTCGAAACAACGAACTTTCGCAACGGCGCACAGTTAGGGGGAACACTTTCTTGAAATTATTATGAGGGATCATCTTATTTACTACCGTCGTTCTAAGTAAACAAGATGCAAAAACATGATAAACATCACATGCAATCAAATAGTTACATGATATGGCCAATATCATATAGCTCCTTTGATCTCCATCTTCGGGGCTCCATGATCATCTTCGTGACCGGCAAGACACCATGATCTCCATCATCGTGTCTCCATGAAGTTGCTCGCCAACTATTACTTCTACTACTATGGCTAACAGTTTAGCAATAAAGTAAAGTAATTACATGGCGTTAAATCATTGACACGCAGGTCATACAATATTTAAGACAAGTCCTATGGCTCCTGCCGGTTGTCATACTCATCTACATGCAAGTCGTGATTCCTATTACAAGAACATGATCTCATACATCACATATATATCATTCATCACAACTTTTGGCAATATCACATCACAAGGCATATGCTGCAAAAACAAGTTAGACGTCCTCTAATTGTTGTTGCATATTTTTACTGTTGGAAATATGCCCTAGAGGCAATAATAAAAGGATTATTATTATATTTCCTTGTTCATGATAATTGTCTTTTATTCATGCTATAATTGTATTATCCGGAAATCGTAATACACATGTGAATACATAGACCACAATACGTCCCTAGTAAGCCTCTAGTTGACTAGCTCGTTGGTCAACAGATAGTCATGGTTTCCTGACTATGGACATTAGATGTCATTGACAACGGGATCACATCATTAGGAGAATGATGTGATGGACAAGACCCATTCCTAAGCATAGCACAAGATTGTGTAGTTCGTTTTGCTAGAGCTTTTCCAATGTCAAGTATCTCTTCCTTAGACCATGAGATCGTGTAACTCCCGGATACCGTAGGAGTGCTTTGGGTGTACCAAACGTCACAACGTAACTGGGTTACTATAAAGGTGCACTATAGGTATTTCTGAAAGTGTCTGTTGGGTTGACACGGATCGAGACTGGAATTTGTCACTCCGTGTTACGGAGAGGTATCACTGGGCCCACTCGATAGTGCATCATCATAATGAGCTCAAAGTGACCAAGCGTCTGGTCACGGGATCATGCATTACGGTACGAGTAAAGTGACTTGCCGGTAACGAGACTGAACGAGGTATTGGGATACCGACGATCGAGTCTCGGGCAAGTAACATACCGTCTGACAAAGGGAATAGTATACGGGGTTGCTTGAACCCTCGACATCGTGGTTCATCCGATGAGATCATCGAGGAGTATGTGGGAGACAACATGGGTATCCAGATCCCGCTGTTGGTTATTGACCGGAGAGCCGTCTCAGTCATGTCTACATGTCTCCCGAACCCGTAGGGTGTACGCACTTAAGGTTTGGTGACGCTAGGGTTGTATGAATATGAGTATGCAGCAAACCGAATGTTGTTCGGAGTCTCGGATGAGATCCCGGATGTCATGAGGAGTTCCGGAATGGTCCGGAGGTAAAGAAAACTATATAGGAAGTGCTGTTTCGGCCATCGGGAAAGTTTCGGGGTCACCCGGTATTGTACCGGCACCACCGGAAGGGTCCCGGGGGTCCACCGGGTGGGGCCACCTATCCCGGAGGGCCCCGTGGGCTGAAGTGGGAGGGGAACCAGCCCCTAGTGGGCTGGTGCGCCCCCCCCTTGGCCCCCCCTGCGCCTAGGGTTGGAAACCCTAGGTGGGGGGGGCGCACCACTTGCCTTGGGGGGCACTCCACCCCGCTTGGCCGCCGCCCCCCCTTGGGAGATTGCATCTCCCAGGGCCGGCGCCCCCCCTGGGGGCCTATATAAAGGAGGGCAGGGGGGAGGGCAGCCGCACCCAAGTCTTGGCGCCTCCCTCCCCCTGCCACACCTCGTCCTCCTCCCGCATCAGCTTGGCGAAGCCCTGCCGGAGTTCCGATGCATCCACCACCACGCCGTCGTGCTGCTGGATCATCATCAACCTCTCCTTCCCCCTTGCTAGATCAAGACGGAGGAGACGTCACGCTGACCGTACGTGTGTTGAACGCGGAGGTGCCGTCCGTTCGGCGCTAGGATCTCCGGTGATAGGATCACGACGAGAACGACTACTTCAACCCCGTTCTTTTGAACGCTTCCGCTCGCGATCTACAAAGTGCTATGTAGATGCATCTCTCCTTTCACTCGTTTCTTAGATGAACTCATAGATGTATCTTGGTGAAACCGTAGGAAATTTTTTATTTTCTGCGACGTTCCCCAACATTTACGTGGCTGCAATAGGGTTCTAGCAAGAACGTTTTCTTACCTACGTGAAAGACACAACGTGATATGCCAACTTCTATTTACCCTTCATAAGGACCCTTTTCATCGAATCTGCTCCAACTAAAGTGGGAGAGACAGACACCCGCTAGCCACCTTATGCAACTAGTGCATGCCAGTCGGTGGAACCTGTCTCACGTAAGCGTACGTGTAAGGTCGGTCCGGGCCGCTTCATCCCACGATGCCGCCGAAGCAAAATAAGACTAGTAGTGGCAAGAAAGTTGACAACATCTACGCCCACAACAAATTGTGTTCTACTCATGCAAAGAGAACTACGCATAGACCTAGCTCATGACGAACGTTGCAGAAAATAAAAAAATTCTACGCTTTCACCAAGATCAATATATGAGTTCATCTAGCAACGAGAGAGAGGAGTGCATCTACATACCCTTGTAGATCGCGAGCGGAAGCGTTCAAGAGAACGGGGTTGAGAGAGTCGTACTCGTCGTGATCCAAATCATCGATGATCCTAGTGCTGAACGTACAGCACCTCCGCGTTCAACACACGTACGGTTGGGGAAGACGTCTCCTCCTTCTTGATCCAGCAAGGGGGAAGGAGAGGTCGATGGAGATCCAGTAGCACGACGGCGTGGTGGTGGATGCAGCAGCGATCTCGGCAGGGCTTCGCCAAGCTCTACGAGAGGGAGAGGTGTAGCAGAGGGAGAGGGAGGCGCCAAGAGCATGGGTGCGGCTGCCCTCCCTCCCCCCCTCTTTATATAGGCCCCCTAGGGGGGCGCCGGCCCTAGTAGATGCAATCTCCAAGGGGGGCGGCAGCCAAGGGGGGGGGGCTTGCCCCCCAAGCCAAGTGGAGGCGCCCCCACCCCTATGGTTTCCAACCCTAGGCGCGCG
>NC_041386.1:688490882-688494253 GCF_002162155.2 Triticum dicoccoides
GGCGCACCAGCCCACTAGGGGATGGTTCCCCTCCCACCTCAGCCCATGGGGCCCTTCGGGATAGGTGGCCCCACCCGGTGGACCCCCGAGACCCTTCCGGTGGTCCCGGTACAATACCGGTGACCCCCAAAACTTTCCCGATGGCCGAAACTTGACTTCCTATATATAATTCTTTACCTCCGGACCATTCCGGAACTCCTCGTGACCTTTGGGATCTCATTCGGGACTCCGAACAACTTTCGGGTTACCGCATACTCATATCTCTACAACCCTAGTGTCACCGAACCTTAAGTGTGTAGACCCTACGGGTTCGGGAGACATGTAGACATGACCGAGACGCCTCTCCGGTCAATAACCAACAGCGGGATCTAGATACCCATGTTGGCTCCCACATGCTCCTCGATGATCTCATCGGATGAACCATGATGTCGAGGATTCAATAAATCCCGTATACAATTCCCTTTGTCAATTGGTACGTTACTTGCCCGAGATTCGATCGTCGGTATCCCAATACCTTGTTTAATCTTGTTACCGGCAAGTCACTTTACTCGTACCGTAATGCATGATCCCGTGACCAGACACTTGGTCACATTGAGCGCATTATGATGATGCATTACCGAGTGGGCCCGGAGATACCTCTCCGTCAAACGGAGTGACAAATCTCAGTCTCGATTCGTGCCAACCCAACAGACACTTTCGGAGATACCCGTAGTGCACCTTTATAGTCACCTAGTTACGTTGTGACGTTTGGCACACCCAAAGCACTCCTACGGTATCCGGGAGTTGCACAATCTCATGGTCTAAGGAAATGATACTTGACATTTGGAAAAGCTCTAGCTAAACGAACTACACGATCTTTGAGCTATTCTTAGGATTGGGCCTTGTCCATCACATCATTCTCCTAATGATGTGATCTCGTTATCAATGACATCCAATGTCCATAGTCAGGAAACCATGACTATCTGTTGATCAACGAGCTAGTCAACTAGAGGCTCACTAGGGACATGTTGTGGTGTATGTATTCACACGTGTATTATGATTTCCGGATAACACAATTATAGCATGAATAACAGACAATTATCATGAACAAAGAAATATAATAACCATTTTATTATTGCCTCTAGGGCATATTTCCAACCTGTGATACTCCCATCTTCAGTATATGCATGTTGTGATACTCCCATCTTACGCAATTTGACTCATAGAACAAGAAACCACAACAAAACTGATTTTGAACATTTGATGCAACATACGGTAAACGTCTTGGATCTACTCCTTGGCTACTGTTATTTCAACTATAAACTTAGCCAGCAATCATCAGCAGCAAGTATGGACTTTGTTGTAGTTACAGAAACTGAAACAACACACACATCATGGAATTTCAAATCACAGCCAACAAATATTTTACCAGAACACAGGGTGTTCTTCTCTGTATTTTAGAAACATGCAAACAAAGGTTTCAGTACAGTCAAACAAGTGGAGTAGACAAATTTCATAACAGAATGTGTTCGCACCGTTTGGTTTATTTGCTTGGTTTATTTAAACAAAAGTTTCCGTACAAATAGACAAGTGGAGTAACATGTGTTTACTTTGCATGCTCAAGGTACACTAGTCTAATGAAAACAATATGCTCGAGGTACATTAGCAAGCAAACTAGTAGATCTTGGAGGTTCAAGCACTAAGATTAAGGAGTAACTTAATCAGAAGGGCCTAGCAAGCTAGCACAAGCATCAACAACCGTTTTAATCAATCAGAAGAGCAGGAGTAGCTTAATCAATACCCTTATCCGTGAATTACAGGTAGGACTCAATCTTGGAGGTTGGCTTTGGGCTCTTGGTGGCGCTGCCAGCCTGCCGCCTTCCTTTGGCACTTGAGTAGGCCGTCAACTCCTTGTAGTACACCATCCTCGCGTTCATACTCATAGCAAGGGCGACAGACCAGGAGGGCGCACTCATTGCAGGCGACAAAGACATCGCCAGTGGTCGAAATGCCAACAGTGTCACCACATATATGGCAGGCCTGACCACCTGCGCCGTTCAACTCCTTACCCTGCATCAGCAAGATCAAAACAAGAGTACACACCCCTACGAAATTAACACAACTTGCCAGGAGACACAACAATTCCTCATGTAGCATAGTCGGTCAATCAGCATTTGATCATCTGCTTGGCTTAAAGTTGAGACTATGATCATCAATGAATACTAAACAAGGTCCCAATATATCAGTGAGGTCTGGAACAGAAAAATCTCTTAATTTCTCCACCACTCGTCAATTAACAGAGAAGGAAAATGTGCCAAATCAACGAATCCAGCTCGCAACGCAACCCCTGTAGATTCATACATAATCAGGGGATTGGAGTCGTTACCCCTAACCTCGCAACCTAGCCTAAGTTGTGTAATTCACTAACCTCGTAATAGCAACCTGGGCATGCCGGCCTACCAGTTCTTGAATGTAATTCACTACTTTCTACTGTATGTTTACATGAGTGACTGGATATGATGCAATTTACATGAGGTTGAGCTTCTGTGTGCCCTTAGAACAATTATGCACAGTGAAATCTGAAGGCGTAGACTAGCAGGTAGCGTACAAATCAGAATGTGAAGCTAGCGGCGCTGCTGATCCTGCGATTAGCACTGTCCTGATTGACGGCCCTAGGAACGGGTCCAGGATGGGCCAGGAAAGGCCTCGAGGAAGAGGGATCTGGTCGGATTCGACTGATTCGCGGCGAAGAAACGTAACAGCAGTAACCCCGAACAAAGCAGAGCAAAGCTAGGGCTTCCTTACCCATGCAGAAGAAGCCACGCCCGGCCTGGGTGTCAGTGCGGCGGAGGGGAGGGGAGGAGGGCGCCAGATCCAACGATGCACGCACCGCATGAAGGAGCTGTGACGAGCAGAGATGACACCAAAACATTAAGGCGCCGATGCAGGCAGGAAGGGTGAGAGAGGGGGAGAAAGACGTACATCATGGTCGGAGATCCGCCTTCACCATGGTCGTAGATGGACGGATGCCAATGCGTGTGGTGGAGGTCGACGAAGAACATCATGGTTGAAGCAGTAGATGACGACATTGTGGTTGAAGTAGTAGACGATGCAGGACGCTCTGGGACCCACCGAGAGAAGGTGGGTGCGGATCCGCCGTCGCCGCCCCGTCCCCATCCATCCATGGGCGATGTGTGGGTTTCGGCCGCTGTAGCCACATCTGTAGATCTCAGGAGGGAGGGAGGGAGGTCGCCGGTGGGGGTGGTAGTGGAGAGGAATTGAGTGGATCTCCGGCCAGGGAGGGGAGGGGAGGTGCATGCCGTGGTTGTGGTCGCCGACGGTGTTGAAGTGGTGAGCGCCACCATGGGAGAGAGAGAGAGGGGACGCTAGAG
>NC_041386.1:688494735-688514021 GCF_002162155.2 Triticum dicoccoides
GGGGTGGATGGAAAATGACCAGAGGACAGAGCTAGGGTTTCGGGGTTGGTGTGAAAGGGTTGAGGACGGCCGTTGGATCTGCAAGCATCCAACGGCGTATGATGCACGATCCACGTGAGACGTCCACGGACCAATCACAATGCAGTGTGATATTATGACCATCTAAATAGGTCATAGTTGCCTAAAAATAATGTGTTAAAATCATGTCAGCTATTTTTTGTGAAGGACCTACCATATAATTGTTGCAAAATTGGACCAAATTAATTTTATAAAATACTAGGCCATATCTAATGCACATTAACCAAATGGTTGAGTGTCAAAAGATTTTATCTACATCTGGTAAAAAAGACAAATTTCCGCTGATCCAGCTGGAAGCGGGTCAAATTTGAACTGTAGATGCCTCATAGTTTGCTATTTATTTTTTCCAAAAATCATTTCTAGGTACATAAGTATCTATTTTATCAGAGAAACACCAAAAGTTTTCCAAGATTCAACCACTAGCTAGGAACGGTCAAGCCCGCCGTTTTGACCGCATTTTGAAACGGGCATAAAAAATTCAAAAGAAATCAAAAAATTGGAAAACCTTCGCATTATGTCATCATATGTGACCAAGTTTCCAGGAAAAATAATAAACTTGTAATACGGAAATTATTTTTAAAAAGTGTTCTAAAAAACGAGCTGTCATGCGTGAAGATTCATGGCTTTCAAGCCAAATGATCTATCTTATGGCCATATTCATGGCATGGTTTGTTCAAATGATCTCATGTTGTGCATAAGGGTGCATCTTGGAATTCCAAACAATGTTGCCTAAGGGAGTTTTCATTTTCTTTGCACGGAAAATTTATTTTCCATTTTTCAAGTGCCCGAAATGAGGTTTTTTTGTTAAGGAACTACCAAATAATTATTGCAAAAATGGTACAAATTAATTTTATAAAATACTAGGCCATATTTAATGCACAAATGACCAAATGGTTGGATGTCAAAAGCTTTGGTACATCTATGGTGAAAAAGATAAATTTTCGCTGACTCAGAAGGAAGCGGGTCAAATTTGAACTGTAGCTGCCTCATAGTTTGCTCTTTATTTTTTCCAAAAATCATTTCTAGGTACATAAGTATCTATTCAATCAGAGAAACATCAAAAGTTTTCCAAGATTCAACCACTAGCTAGGAACGGTCATTCCCGCTGTTTTGACCACATTTCCAAACGGGCATAAAAATTTCAAAAAAAATCAAAAAATTGGAAAACCTTCGCATTGTGTCATTATATGTGACCAAGTTTCCAGAGAAATAATAAACTTGTAATATGGAAATTATTTCAAAAAAGTGTTCTAAAAAACGAGCTATCATGCGTGAAGATTCATGGTTTTCAAGCCAAATGATCAATCTTATGGCCACATTCATGGCATAGTTTGTTCAAATGATATCATATTGTGCACAAGGGGGCATATTGGAATGACAAACAATGTTTCCTAAGGAAGTTTTCATTTTCTTTGCACGGAAAATTCATTTTCCATTTTTCGAGTGCCTAAAATGAGTTTTTTTGTGAAGGACGTACCATATATTTGTTGCAAAATTGGACCAAGTTAATTTTATAAAACACTAGGCCATATTTAATGCACAATTAACAAAATGGTTGAGTGTCAAAAGTTTTGATCCACATCTGGTGAAAAAGACAAATTCACGTTGATTCAGTTGGAAGCGGGTCAAATTTGAACTGCAGATGCCTCATAGTTTGCTATTTATTTTTTCCAAAAATCATTTCTAGTTACAGAAGTATCTATTTAATTAGAGAAACACCAAAAAAATTCCAAGATTCAACCACTACCTAGGAATGGTCAAGCCCGCCGTTTTGACCGCATTTTGAAACGGGCATAAAAAAATCAAAAAAAATCAAAAAAATGGAAAACCTTTGCATTGTGTCATTATATGTGACCAAGTTTCCATGAAAAATAATAAACTTGTAATACGGAAATTATTTTAAAAAAGTGTTCTCAGAAACGAGCTATCATGCGTGAAGATTCATGGCTTTCAAGCCAAATGATCAATCTTATGGCCACATTCATGGCATAGTTTGTTCAAATGATCTCATATCGTGCACAAGGGGGCATCTTGGAATTCCAAACAATGTTGCCTAAGAGAGTTTACATATTCTTTGCACGAAAAATTCATTTTGCATTTTTTGAGTGCCTGAAATGAGTTTTTTTTTGTGGAGGACCTACCATATATTTTCCAAGACAAATTCACGTCGATTCAGTTGTAAGCGGGTCAAATTTGAACTGCAGGTGCCTCATAATTTGCTCTTTATTTTTTCCAAGAATCATTTCTAGGTAAATAAGTATCTATTTAATCATAAATACTTGGTTTGATGGCGAGACATCGAGGTTTGGACGGTGGCCGAGGGCCCCAACTCTAGAGCGCATAAGCTCGCATGCCCGCCGCGTGGTCACCGCGTGACCGTTGCGTTGCCATGCGTTCTGGGTAGCCTAGGCATGTCTAGTGGGTTGGGCACTCCCCAGATAGGTGCTAGGAAGAAAATTATAATATAAGATTCTCATGAGGAGACCGAACTATGCTCAAACATGAATTAGCAGCCAAGTGTTTGATTAGCGGTACGGGAAATGCACATGGCCAATGGGCGTGAGTTTTGGCTGAGGATGATCATATACTAAGAAGAGTGTCTTCACAAATTTTAGGGAACTCAAGAATATATAAATAACACTTCCTTCACAAAGTGCTGCTCTGAACAGAATAGGAAAATGAATATTGTTGAGTTATTTTTGAACTAGGCAAGGAAGGTTTTTGACATATTTGATGAAGATACGATCCAAACAATTTATGAGATTTTTTGGGGAATTTTTGGAATAACAGAAATATAGGTTGCTTCACAACCTAGGGCAAAAATTGACACATGGACATGACACAGAGGAAAAACTGATGAGATGGCGCCTAGTCATCACAACCCACCACAATCTACAAGGCTATGACCATCTATATTGGTCGTTAACAACTAGAAATAAGGCAGCGGACCAGCACTGTTTGCTTTATGACCATTTCGTGTAATGAAATTGCGACCTTTCTGACCAAAATGGTCACAATGGTTTAGGGTTTGGAGCCCCCCGAACAGATTTTGACCAATTGGTCTGAAATGATCATAGATCTATGACCAATTCTTTCAGGGTCACTGACAGAAGGTCACTAGTTGACATATTTCTTGTAGTGCATGCAATATTCATGCAACTGAATTCTCTACACTTCAAACATGTTAATTTAGCTGAAACTAGCATAGGTTGGATCACAACGACACCTCGTCAATGATAGGCATATGACCGGGCTAGAAGATAATCATCATAGATGACTGCATCATAGATGATAGTTTTGTGATGAGGACCGGTGTATACATATAAGTGATGATTTTTTGCAAGAAGCCATTTGGGATGAGTTCCTCAGCCCTTACATGGTATCCTCAGCCGTGTGGAGTACTGCACCACGTCGATGGGAGAAGGGCCCAGTCTTGCTGCACCACCCTTGCATGCAGAGGCAATTTCTACTGACGTGGTTATGCACTAACTTCCATGAAGCAATGAACGGTGCCGATGGATCGTTTAGATTACGGAGTGGTTCATGACACTGGACACATGCATGTTTCGCTGTAAACTTTGCTGCAGGATTGTTATCAGGCACTACTAGAATCGCACTGGTTGCCAGGTTTCCAGGGAACTCGGCAGAGCATGGAATCATCTCGGCGATGTCTTCGCCGAGTTCCAAACTGGGTGAACTGCACTCGGATGTACACTGGCCGAAAATCATTAAGTTTGCCGAATTCTTTCTATTGTAAACTCAGCAAATATTTAAATAATATTTGTCGAGCTAAGTGTTTACCTACTCAACTGCTGACAGATCCGAGGGTGAATACAATGCATCGAGGGTCCAAAAAATATAGATAAGGGACCTACTTCGCTTTTTGTTGTGACTCGTTTATGACACCGCCCTTGTGACTATGGTGTCTCGATGCATCTCTCCCGGCACAACATAAGAATAAAAACAGAAGGAGTCCCAAAGCACAATAAAAGCCTGCTAAGCTTGAGCTTCACATATCTCACCATGTTTTAATCGGTGATGCTGAAGTCTGATATTTCTATGGGGTAAGGGCGTATAGGTACATCATTCTTTATAAAGCTAATCGGGTTGGTAGCAGAACCACTAGTTTTTAATTCACTAAAGTCACAACTGTCAGGATTCTTGAATGCTTAGCTGTGGGGGTAGAAGCCAATATTCATGCAACTGAATTCTCAATACTTCAAAGCCTTAATTTAGCCTAAACTAGCGTAGGTTGGATCACAACGACACCTCGTCAATGATAGGCATAGGACCGGGCTAGAAGATAATCATCACAGATGAGTGCATTATAGATGATAGTTTTGTGTTGAAGGCTGTTGCATATATATAAGTGTTGATTTTTTTTAAGAAGCCATTTGGGATGAGTTCCTCAGCTATTACAAGGTATCCTCAGCCGTATGGAGTACTTTACCACGTCGATCGGAGAGGGGGCCAGTCTTGCTGCATGCAGAGGCAATTTCTACTGGTGTGGGTATGCACTAACTTCGATGTAGCACTGAACGGCGATGATGGATCGTTTAGATTATGCAGTGGTTCATGACACTGGAACATGCATTTTCACTCTAAACTTTGCTGCAGGATTGTTATCAGGCACTACTAGAATCGCACCGGTTGCCAGGTTTCCAGGAGACTCGGCAGAGCATGGAATCATCTCGGCGATGTCTTCACCGAGTTCAAAACTGGGTGAACTGTACTTGGATGTACACTGGCTGAAAATCATTAAGTTCTCCGAATTCTTTCTAACGGAAACTCAACAAATATTGAAGTAATATTTGCCGAGCTTCCCCTGTTCAGAAATGTGACAGACCACACCGTCAGGCGGGGCAGGGCATTAAAAAAATGCCTCGTGGCACTAAGGTCTGCCGAGTTCTAGTGAAACTCGGCAGAACCCTGTCGAGTAAGAGCCCGACGCGTGACACTGCCTCATTGGCCGATGCCACATTTTCCGACTGCGCATGGAATGAAACAGGGAAAATATTTTGCTGAGTTTGGTACTCAAAGAACATCTGTTGAGTAGGAGCATGATGCGTGGCACTGCCTCATTGCCCAGTACCATGTTTTGCCAAGTTGTTCTACACTAAACTCGGTAGACGTTTGCATTTTGCCGAGTTTGGTACTCGACGAAAGTTGTCAGTGGGCTACAATCGAACCAACACTTGCCGAGTTCTGAGCTCAGCATAGGAATTTTACGTGGACTAGTACGAAAATGAATCAGCACCAACTGGCATGGTAATACATCACACGAGGACAGACGAAGAGTCGTCCACAAATGCATTGACGGCTTGAGCTACCATTTCCTCCAGGAGTAACATTTGTAACGTTTGTTCATGAAATGTCTGCTGACTCCTTGCTTTGCATCTTCTCTTGTTTGCTCTACAGCAGAGTACAGTGGTTGCAGGTTCTGAACCATGCAAAAATAAAGATGCCTATGACTTGTCGATGTAGTAAATAAAATGAAATGGTAAGCTCAGGCGTAGCCGCGGGTCAATGAGAAGCAGGTGTGGAGTACTGCACCGCGATCGGAGATGAGCCTATTCTTGCGGCACCATCCTAGCACGCAGAGGAATAACTGAGGAAAGTTCTACTGCCGTGCATATGGATCCAAGTAATTTGTATGTACTCCGGTAAGGAGCAGCAGCCGCATGCGTATGCACAAACTTGCATGGTACACTGAACGGCAACGACAAGTGGTTCAGAATCGGTAATGAAGTTTGAGGCATGCATGTTTTAGTCTTCGTGACACGTGGTGCTAGTATACTCTAATTCATGTGTACGTAGGAGTTTTTACCTAGTATAATGTTTCCAGAGTCTACCAATCCCATAACACTTGTATCAAAATACCATGGCATGAACACGTTGACAGAGGCAATGTTTCTCGTGGCATCTGCAACATGGAATCCTGGGTTAAAAGCATGGCCATTTATAGTACCTGGATAGCCGTGGACCGTGGTTGTCTAGTACCGCTTCATTGCGCAATGATCTTTCAATCAATGGTAGCAGTAATTAACTGTATTGCCCATGAGTTTAAATTACTATATTGCATCTCCAACGGGTTTCCACGTGACAACCACCACATGCAGTTTTTAGTTTTCAGGTTGACAAGATACTCATAGAAATCTATTATGTACACAAAATACATGGCTGATTAATATGAAAAGAAGAGAAACGTGTGAAACAACTAAACAAAGCAAAACACCTAACAATTGATGTAACAAGTCAACAGTCACAGTAGTTGTAAATAGTATACCTCAGAAGTTAAAACATTCTCATCAGTGCCACGATCTGAAATACATAAGTCCGCACTCTCTAATCATAATTTAATTTACTTTGAGCATGCAATCACATAAGAATTGAAACATCTTCATGGCAGTATCTTCCTCTTAGTGTAAATAACAATAAACTATCACAATTGGCATTAGGGTTAAGAAAAAAGTACCGATTTTCGGGTTCACTGATAACTACCACTTTTCCCTATTTTCGTAAAAAAAGGTTGATGATTGTGTTGGTTAATTTTAAGCGCGATTATGATATGGATGTCCAACATGTAAGCGCAGAAATGGCATAAAAGTTAACGCCGTTTGTTTGGACTGTTATGTTGGATTTTATGGCAGTAGGGGCCCACATGTTAGTCTCAGTAAAAAATTCTGTGTAAATCAAAATCCCCATGTAAGATTCTACATTGTCCGGTGTGACTGCCTAGCAGTGTCCATTTGGGAGGGACAGCGTGGGCAGCGTCTTCGCCCTTGTCTCCGAAGTAGCCACTATGGTCTTGTGTGCTATCGGCCATCGTATATGCGGTCCGCCACGTGGATAATCATGGGCATATGCATGGCCGGCGTGCACAGTCGGGCATAGGGATATGCACATGCACAGTCAGGGCTCGCAAGGCGTTCAGGTCTGGCAGTGACTTATGCGAGATTGGTTTTTCCATCCGCAAGATACCTCTTGCGAGGTACCTACTAATTCATGTGTACATATGAGTTTTTACCCAGTACAATTTTCCAGCGTCTTCCAGTTCCACAACATATGTATCAAGATACTCTTGCACGAACATGTTGATAGAGGCAATGTTTCTAGTGGCATTTGCATCATGGAAACTTGGGATATATGGGATGTCATCTATAGTACCTGGCTAACCGTAGTTGTTTAATATCTATGAACCAATGCTGGCAGTACATGAATTTAATTTAGTCTATTACATCGCCAGCAGACCTCCACATGATAACCACATGCAGTTTTGAGCTTAATTAAATAATCTTTGAAAACTATTATAAACTCAAAATATGTGACATGTTAATAAAAAAGGCTAATATGCTAAAAAAATAAACAAATCAAAACATCTAACAATTGATTCAGTAAGTCAATAATCCGAACAGATATTACAAATAGTATACCTCGGAAGTTAAAATATTCTCATCAATGCATCCATCTAAAATACATTGATCTACAGTAAACCTTAATTAAAATTCCTTGAACCTAGCAATATAAATTGTTCGAAAAATATTGGTCACATCATCCTCTTCTTACCGCTTCCCCTTTGATGTGGTTAGTGTTGGTACAAACCCCGAACCAGGTCGCCCCTCTCTCTCTGTCTGTTTCTCTCTCTCTCTCTCTCTCTCTCTCTCTCTCTCTCTCTCTCTCTCTCTCTCTCTCTCAGACAAAGGTGGAACAAGGATCACACTGGATTTTTCCAGGCGCACAAACGCCTCGCCGCAGGAACAGCGCCTCGACCGCATGAATAGCCTCAATTTAATGGGCATTTACCTGGGCTCGGCAACACACCGCAACACTTCCATCAGTACATGGCTAGGAGTTTGTATACCCAGGCTAGCGCCCACACACACACCTAGCTAGCTACCACGTCGCGGCCACCATGCATGCACGCACGCACGCCGGCAACTAACAAGCTAACTACATGCTCCCTAAAAAAACAAGCTAACTACATGCAACTTACTCCTACATGCGCGCACTTATCCACTCAACTGATTACTTGCATGTTTCTAGCGAAAGACCTCATCCATGCACTCCAGGACTCGGCCGCTCTACCGCACACCACGGCTAGCTCTCCGGACGAGCGCTCCAGGACGCGGCTGGCAACAGAACCACGCACACGTCAAGATTAGTGCTAACAGTTAGTGCAAGAACTCACCAGAATGGTTGGAGCATCTAGACTTCACTTCTATTACCCATTCCATGTTCTTCTTCCTCACATTGCCCTCCACCTTCTTGGGTCCATTGATGCAACTTATAGGCCGTTCGTTTCTGCCTCTTCTCTAATGTACACCACAGCCAGCAAGCATGGTGGTTTACTGAAGTAGATGGATACTACAACGTCTTACTCCTGATTCATAGTAGAGACTTGTCTTGATAATGCTAAGGCCCTAATTTTGTCAAGGTTGTTGGGCTACTAGGCCATTGGTTTTATATGGCGTTGTTTCCTTTTTCAAGGATATGTCATGGAAAGACATAACAGGAACATAGTATGGAATGGCAAGACTGCAGGTACAGCGTTGTATGCGGCTACAAGATTAAGCTAGTGGTCTAATCACTATGACCAAGAAAGAGGACCTATCACCCCTAATGAGATGTGCCACACCCCAGTTGGCCCCTTAATCTACAACATGTTTGAGAAATCAGAATTCAATCGACCGACAACACTATTGAAGATGACATCATTTTGATGGGTCCAAACGTCTAGGCCAGCAGCTTGATGCCATTCCACACATCATTGATACAAGGTGCCCCATCCGCAACACTCGACCACCACTCCAGGAGATTGGAGTCTGACTACTGTCGAAATAAAAATGGTGTTGATCATGAATAACTAACAGTGATTCATGAATATTATTCTATTTTGATTTGTTTTCTTTACAATCATTATTTTTTTACGAATGAACTTTGTTTTGTAGGTTTGGTGGTAGAAATATTGTGTCCCATGAAAAATTGCATGATTTGGTACATCAGTTTAACGAAGGTGAGAGAAATATGAAGAAAACCAGTCATGCATTCATAATGATGAAATTTTACTTTATCAGCAAGGGCGTACAACATTGCAAGCATAGCTTGGCAATATGGAGATCAAGAAGCATCTTCACCAATTCATCGGCGAAACAGGAAAACACACTAAAGACATGATTTAAACCCTACTCACCTAAATTTTCTTTGCATTATGTATTTATAATGTGGGCGACGAGGTTGCACAATTACAATGCCAATAGAAGTAGTCAGTAATCACATGTGTCAGACTATGCCATTGTTGTTTTCACTTTGTTGGCCTCGGGAGTCAAGGTTCCATTCAGTTTCAAATAAATGCAACGGCTGTAATAAAATCACACATTTCCACTGTCTATATTTTGCAAGTACTTAAAAAGATCTTTCTTGATGCTAAAATATTTTTTTTACCATCAACCTGAATAGATCTGACATTTCTGAAGCGATTTAACTTGGTGTTGATAATTAGTTTCTACACTCTTTGGAGATAGCAACATTGGTCAGTCTCTTGTTGCATCCTTGTAGAGGAAACCCCTACTGTGGATCCAACTAATTTGTACCCCCTCTGCTCCTAAATAATTTTTTTTCTAGAGATTCTAATATGGACTACATACGAAGCAAAATGAGTGAATCTACACTCTAAAATACATCTGTATGTAGTCCATATAATAATCTCTAGAAAGACTTATATTTAGAACGGAGGGAGTAGGTAGTACTTGAGTAAGGAGCAGGAACATGGAGCACGATTGTACACGCACTAGTTCTGATTTGGAGGTGATTTCCGAGAGTAGAACATGTATAGATGTTTGGACGTATCCTTTTCAGTTTCCAGTACGGATTTTATCAGGTGGTTCTTGTTTCTATTGCTGACTGTGCTTTGCAAAACACAATAGTACATCACCGCTGCCAGCTACGGTGAACAAATCTTCTGGATTCCGTTTCAATCCGTTTTCTCTTACGGCCGATCTCTAAATGTGAAGCACTGCGGTAATGTTTCGAGTATATATGATATGTAAGGAGCTACGGAGCTAGTGCTACTGCTAAGATTCAGCCAACCTCCAGTCCTGTACCACAAGCAGACAGACTTGACAGCGGAGGTGAGTCAAATCCTACTGAGGGTAGCAGTGTGCACTATACCACAAATCTTTCCAACTTGGTTGATGAAACTGTGACTGCAGGTTCAGACTTGTGCCGTAACCATTTGACTTGTGTACACAGCAGGCCCGTGTGGAGGTACATATTTGTACCTAATACTCCCTCCGTTTTTTTAGTCCGCATATAAGGTTTGGTCAAAGTCAAGCTTTGTAGAGTTTGACTAATTTTATATTAAAAAATATAAACATTCACAATATGAAATCAATATTATTAGATGCACCATGAAACGTATTTTCATACTATATAGTTTTAGTATTGTAGATGTTCATATATTTTTATATAAATTTGATCAAACTTTGTGTAGTTTGACTTTGACCAAATCTTATATGCGGAGTAAAAAGAAACGGAGGGAGTACAATTTTCTCAATGTCTTCCACTCCCACTGCCATCCGCACGCTCACAATCCTGCATGCACATTGTCGAAGTACGGATATAGAGGCCGGGAAAAGGGTGCTACTTGCAATGAGCATGTTGTGGCCTTTGTGAAATAGGACTCTAGGTTAGAAGCAACGTCATTTATAGGGATCAGACAACGGCAATAACTAATACCATATATTTGAGTCAATGTTGGTGGTACTACCATTTACCGTGAATCTAATTTACTCCATTTACATCACCAATAGATTTCAATGTTAAGAAATAATCATGGTAATTGCTACAACACTACGTGTTTATTATTTAGATCCTTGGATCCAAATAATATGTACGTAGTATTGCAGCAAGTAGCAGCAGCATGGAGCACAATTGTGCACTAGTTGAGATTTGGCAGTGATTTCCGCGAGTTGAACATGCATGCATCTTTCGAGGTACCCTTTCTGTAGGGACTGTTATTGGGTAGAACTAGTTTTTATCGCTCACTGTGTGTACATGCAAGCTGCCAGCTCCGGCGAACAAATTATCTGGATTCAGAATCAGTTCGTTGTCTCGCACAGCCGATCTCAAAATACGAACCACTGCAATACTGTTTGGAGTGTTATGTGTCTCGACCTACGATTTAGTGAACCTGGGGACAGAGTTGAGAAGGGAAGTCGAGTCAAACCCATGAGCTTAGCATCATCGGCTGCAGCCTGTCATATTACTGTACAGCACATCAGTGCTCCTTTCGGTGCCTCTTTCCAAATTGTTTGTTACTGCAGGTTCTGACTCACGCCGGTGTCGTGGTCTTCCTGCAAGTGTCTATGTCTACTGCCGACGCAAAATGAAGTGAGATGTTATGGCTGCTTACTGCCGATGGTTACCAAGGATGAACCAAAATTCCACATAACGTGGGGATCACAACAGCTGAAGGACTGACCAGCCAGACCAAAGAGCAAATTTAATGAATTTTTTAGAGACGTACTGTAGTATCCAGGAAGGAATGACATTTCGAAAGATGATAGTTTGTGACAATTCAGTTGCCCGCTCATGTGGTTCGCTTCAATTTATTACAATTCAATTGCTTTTATTAAGCGTTTTCAATCGATTTTCATGATCGGGAAGAAAAAGATGGTTCATCTGTGGGACCTGCCTGCTTTGTGGCTTCTTTCCTCTAGCCAAACACAATATTCTCTTAAACCAGCAAAATCATCGTCATGTCAATAGGTTATAGTTAAAAACATCATTCTTTTTAAACGAGGCGAAGGACTTGTCATCTTCATCGATTAAGAGAGAAGGTTTAGATATAGCCAAACAAGCAGTGAAAACATAACAATTACTCTAGCGTCATTACATTTCTCAAATGGGTAGCTCCCACGGAAGTCCACAATGACGCTTCCTGATTGATTTTGTCAACTATGACTCCAATAGGGTTGGCGGTGGTGCAGAAATGCCCATGGCAGAGTGTCTTGACATCGGTGTAGAAACATCTCCATGCCATACGGATCGGATCCGGTTCCTTGTTGGCCGACCCCTTCCCCCAGATCCTTCCTGACACTAACACAAACCCCCGACCACCAGAATCCATACCATTGAGACCTGAAATCCTGCAACTCCGGTCCCACTTCTGGTCGAGAGACGCCACCGCAGGAGCGCCGCCAACCGCGTCGCGTGCCCTTGCTCTCTCTTTTTGGATTGACGTCCACCTCTCCCGGTCAGCTCACGAGTCACGATTAACCTGTTGGTTTTTCCGAAACGATGTTGTATTTGCTGATGTATGGACTTTTCAGCCCAAATCAAACCTTATCCATGTGGGTTGTGCTTCACGGGCCTGCCGTGGGCACATATTTTCGACCTGGCACGTGCTGAGCACGGCACCGGAAAAAATGGCATTGAAATTTGGAGTTTTTTTTTGTAACTCATGAACATTTTTTCATCCCCTAAAAAAAGAACAAGTTTTCAATTCATGATATTTGAATCTGCGAATACTTTTTTAAGTCCCAAAGGTTTTTTGAAGCAAATTAACTTTTTTTTGAATTCATGAACATTTTCTGAATCAATGAACATTTTTGAAATTTCGGATTTTTTTAAAATTTGACAACAATTTTTGAATTGACGATTATGTTTTGAAATCCATGTATGTTTTAAATTCCTGATGTTTGGAAGTTAAGAAAGTATTTAACTTACTCAGTCTAGAAATTTGTAACTTTTTAGTTAACTTCCTGCCTAGAAAGCTAAATTATAACGAAAATGCTTACAATCTGACATCATAATTTTACGCATGACAAATGGAATATGTTTCATGTCAATTTATGCTGGCGCGAGTATGAAAATTTTAGTTCACGAGCATGGCAAACTCACTAATTTGCCACCCTCGACAAAAATAATTTGCCACGAAATAAGTTTGATATTAGGGTCCAATTATAATATCGGACCGAGTAGGCAAAGGTCCAGAACCGAAGCTTGTGGGCATGTGACCAACACCTACGTACCATTCCATCATCAAACAACAAATACACCTACGTACCCGGTCGGTGAACACGTCAACTATCGGACAGAAACCGCGAGGCCACGCCACAGCGTGCATCGCGAGCTTGCGGCCGCGGCCATGAATAATATGGACTCCCCCAGCGCAACAAACCGCCATGTCCAAATCATCCTCGATGCTCCGAGGTATATAAGCCAGGCTCCCATCCTCCCTCCCTTCACCAACCTAAGCAGGACAGAAACCAAGCAAAGACCACCGAATCTGCTGCGGGAATCAATCACCCGTCTCTAATCGGTCATGGCCAAGATGCTCGTCCTCTTTATCCTGAGCGCGTCGCCGGCCGATAACAACCCCGGCGCCCGTGGCAGCTGGGCGAGGCTTTCTTGGCGGGGCATGCAGCAGGACGATAGGTGGCCGGAGGCTGAGCAGCACCAGCAGCAGCTTGGAAAAGGTAAACCGCACTCGCAGGCTCAGCTTCCCCCGCAGCGGAAGGAAACGCGGCAGCCGCGGTTAGCGCCGGAGTTCGACGGGATTGACTGCTTCGAGTCCATCATCTGGCGTCAGTGAACTCCATTGCTGTAACCTCCAAGACGTTTGGCTAATCCGGGGGTATGTAATTATTGATTCATTCTTTGTTTAATAAAACTGTGTTGCCTGTGTGGCGATTGGTCGCCGGATGATCAGTGCGTTCAATTTTACACGCTCTTTCTAGCTGAGGACAGAAGATGTATATAAGAGCAACCAAACTCTTACTTTCTTTTGATTTGATCATAATCATATGGAAACAACTGAGTCAAATCTGGATAAACTTTTGTTTCTACAAAGTTTAGGAAATTATCCGTCAGTAGCTTTATGTTTGATGTGTTATGTACAGAGAAAGCAAATACAACACAGGATCCGCCCAGTCCCAAAAGAGTGGGCACGTTTCTTTGACACGTATCGCAGATAAATACCAATCACGAAGCACTAATTTATTTTGTTTGGACCGAACCACAGCCGTCACCATTAGCCATCGTATAACAAAATCATCTCCGATCACTCTGTACAAATTGTAAGCATCCTCCATGCTTAGCAACAAAAACATACAGATGGAGAAGTATGAGGCCAAACAATTTATTATGTAGGCAGGTTGGTCAACTTGGCCTTAAGATGAAACTAGCTATGTGGGTAAATGTTAAGCACAATTGCCATTCAATTCTTCTTTTCGAATTGAGGAGCTTTTCGCCCCTGATTTCATTTCCTGAAACAAAATCAATACACAGTTGTTTCCCCCATCAGAGACGGGATAAATCTTTCAGGTTGTGCCATCTTTCGCTGATGACAACTCATTACTAACACGCACTATGTTTCGGAGATTTTGAGCAGTATGAATACATCGCAGGCTACATAATTCACCGTGTATGAACTGCTTTGCTCTTGATGCTTCTGATTCCCAAATATTTGAGCACCCTTTTGGTTCATCTCTCGACGCTTTCTCTGGCTGTATGTTGCTATTTATTGGGACTCTAACATGTCAAACAGAAGGAAGAGTATGTATCAAAGTGTATATCAACTACTGGACCACCAGTCCTGTTAGGGACGAGCTAGGGTAGGGATCAATCTAGTATTTCTCTCGGTGGCTATATAGTTAGGATACAATGTCGAGTACAAGAATGGATCGAACAAGGAAGAACTAGGGTTCGTGCCGCCGCCGGTTCGTGATCCACTGGATGAGGAACAGAGCAGGAAGCGATGCCTTAAGTAGTCGGGGCCACTGGGCCGGGCTGGTTGTGCCATTTTGGGCCAAAGTAGCATGGGTTGCCGCGTCGTGCGCGGCTAGGCCGGGCCCGGGTCTTGTCAGCTAGTGGGGACGCATCGTCAGGGGCGCTAACATCCCCTCTTCCTTGAGACGAGGCTTGTCCCCAAGCCTCCGCATGCGGAAACCGAGCTTGGAGAGCTTGCCGGTTCTCCCAGGTGGTGTCGATCGCCGCGCCCTCTGACCATTGAACTTGGACTTGCTCGATCATGGTCCCGTTCTTCTTGCGCCATCTTGACTGGAGGATCTTGATTGGTATCGCTGTGTCGCATGTGTCTGCTGGTAGGATTGGAGATGCCGTTGTGCCAGGGAGTAGCGCTTGATGCAGATGCGACACATGGAAGACAGGATGCACCGTAGCTTGAGTGGGAGTTGCAGCTTGTAGGCGACATCGTTGATCTTGGCGATGATCTTGAACGGACCGTAGTACTTCTAGCTGAGCTTGTGATTCGCACGGGGGGCCATCGAGGATTGAATGTAAGGCTGCAGCTTGAGGTAGACTTGATCGTTGACCTGAAACTGCCGAAAGGAGCTCTTCTTGTTCGCTTGGTCTTGCATGAGCTGGCGCGCGCGATGGAGTTGCTGTTGGATGAGATCCTGCATGACTGCCCGTTCCACCAGCCAGGTTTGCAGCGCCGACACTGAAGATGAAGAAGAAGCAGAGATCCCCCAGTGTCTTGGTTCCCTCCCGAACATGGCCTTGAAGGGTGTCATTCCGATGGCCGAGTGGTGCGACGAATTTTACCAGAATTGCGCCAGGGGGACCCAAAAGCTCCATTCGTTTTGGGCATGCCTGAACAAAGCAGCGTAGGAAAGTCTCGATGCACTGGTTCACCCTCTCTATTTGGCCGTCGGTTTGGGGGTGGTTCGCCGTGCTCATTCTCAGCTCTGTGCCTGCATATTTGAACAGTTCTTGCCAAAAATGGCTGGTGCAAACAGGGTCGCGGTCAGATACAATTGCCCCTGGGAATCCGTGGAGCTTGTACAGTTGCTGCATGTATATGAGAGCCACTTTAGCTGCAGTATAGGGGCGAGCCAGGGGCAGGAAATGGGCAAACCGTGTTCTTTTGTCGACCACAATGAGCAGGCAGTTGTATTGTCCCGACTGCAGCAGTCCTTCCACAAAGTCCATTGTGATCAGATGACTCTTTGGGTATTGGCAACGGCATCAACAGCCCCGGCGAAGCTATGCGATCTGGTTTGGCCTGCTGACAGACCTGGCAGCACCGCACATACTGCGGCACGTGCGCCTTCATCTTGGGCCAAGCGAACAGCCTGCGAATGCGGCGATACGTCACAGGAAAGCTAGAGTGACCACCCATCGGGCTATCGTGGAAGGCTGCGATGATGTGTTGTTGCATAGCTGTGGTTCCTCCCAGCTAGATGCGGCCACGGAAACGAAGCAGTCCGTTCTGAAGCTGGAATCTTCCTTTTGGATCCTCTCGCACAGCCAGTTGCTCGAGGAGTTTTTGCGCTTGAGGGTTAGTGTTGTAGCTGGTGACAATATCTTCGAGCCAAGCTAGTTGGCACACGCTGATGGTGTGCAGCACCTCAGATGTTTTTGCTCTAGACAGGGCATCCGCGGCTGTGTTCTCTGCTCCCTTTTTGTACCTGATGATGTAGCGGAGCCCCAGAAGTTTAGTGAAAGCTCCTTGCTGCCATGGTGTCGAAAGACTTAGCTCCGTCAGGTGTGTCAAGCTGCGTTGGTCAGTGAGGATGGTGAATTCAGCATGTTGGAGGTAGGGGCGCCACTGGTCCACAACTACAAGAACTGCCAAGTATTCCTTCTCGTAGGTCGAGAAGCCCTGGTACCGGGGGCTCAGGGCCTTGCTCATATATGCAATCGGGTGGCCATCCTGTTGCAGTATCGCCCCAATCCCTTTGTCACAAGCGTCAGTCTCGATTACAAATGGCTTGGACAAATTTGGAAGTGCCAGGACTGGGGCTACGATCAGATGTTGCTTGAGCAGTTGGAAGGCTATTTCTGTAACCGGTGTCCACATGAACGACACCCCTTTCTTCAGCAGGTTAAACAGAGGGCGAGCGATGATCCCAAAGTTCGTGACGAATCGCCGGTAGTATCCCACTAGCCCCAAGAAGCTGCGCACTGCCTTGACGTCAGCTGGTGTCGTCCAGTTGGATACGGCACGTATCTTGGTTGGTTCTGTAGATACTCCATGGTTGTTGATGACATGTCCCAGGTATGAGAGGCTGTGCTGGCTGAACTCACACTGGGACATCTTCACGCGCCATTGATCTTGGCGCAGAAGTTCCAGCACTTGTCGCAGATGATCGATGTGGTCGCGCAGCGTCTTACTGAATACAAGTATGTCATCGAAGAAGAGGAGCACACACTTGCGATTGACTAGTTTGAGAGTTGTCGTCAGTGCTTCGTTGAACGCGGCCGGTCCCCAGCTAGCCCGAAAGACACCACCAAGAAGTCATAGTGGCCTGAGTGCGTCTGGAACGTTGTCTTATGCTCTTCACCTTCTGCCAAGCGGATTTGGTGATAGCCTGAGCGAAGATCCAACTTGGAGAACCAGGCCGCACCGTGCAACTCGTCCAACAACTCTTCGATGATAGGCACAGGGTACTTGGCGATGTAGGTGATGGCGTTGAGGTGTCTGTAGTCGATGCAGAGTCTCCACGTCCCATCCTTCTTCTTGACAAGGATGTCTGGGGAGCAAAAAGAGCTGCTCTTTTCTGCGAAGGAGTTCTTCGACTTGAGCATCAATCTCCCTCTTGTGCTCTGGTTTGTGACGGTAGGGCCTGATGTTCACAGGTTGGGATCCTGGGATGAGGGGATCTTGTGGTCGCAGTCACGACGAGGCGGTAACCCCTCTGGCTCCTTGAACACGTCAGCAAATTCCTCCAGAACTGCTTGGATCTCTGGCGAGTTGGTGTTGTTGTTGCTGTCTTCGCTAGCAGTCGCGTAGATCAGCGCCATCTGGGTGATGGTATCGGTGTTGCACAGGTGTTGGACCTGGAGGGCGTTGATGACCGTGCACGTCGAAGAAGTAGCTTCGTGCCCGCGGAGGCAAATCGGGCCCGCTGCCGACGGAATCTAAATGAGCTTCGCCCGCCAGTCCATAGTCATGGGATTGTGCTCCTCGAGCCAGTCCATGCCCAAGATTGCGTCGTACGTTCCGAGCGCCAACACCTTCATATTTGTCGTGAATTGGTGCCCTTGAGTGCACCATTGGCACTGTGGTACACTTGAAGAGCATTCAAGTGCTCCCCCGTCAGCCACTCGCACTTGGTACGCGCATGGAAGAGGTTGAACGCCTTGGATGGCTGCTGCAAGCCGCTCGCTGATGAATGAAGTGGTGCTGCCGAAGTCGACGAGCATCAACACCTCGTGCCCTTGGATCCATGCGCGCAGCTGGAATACCTTGTTCGACACACACCCCCGTCACGGCAGGCTTGGATATGGCCATGGCCACTTCATCTGGTGCAGCTTCGGACGGCGTTGGCGCCATTGTCGCGTCGATGCCGAAGAGCTCCAGCAGTTCTTCGACTACGTGGAGTTGGACCGACGTAGTGCAGGCGTGGTCGGGTCCCTAGCGCTCGCCGCACTTGAAGTACAGCCCGCACGCATGCCGGTAGTCGCGCAGGGCCTTGAGCTTGGAGGAGTCGGCTGGTGCGGCGTCCGTGCTGCGGCGGTCCGCGACAGGTGCTGGTGGAGTTGCGCGCGCGGGCGGGGCTGGTAACGGCATTGGAATGCTGAGCCACGATGACGCGTCGGGACGGCGCGTTGGAGTGGGGAGCTGCACCTCCGCGCGAGCATTGTCAGCCACCTCCTCTTGGAGCAGCGCCAATGCACATGCCGTGTCCAGATCAGGCGGTCGTTGCACCATGACCACCACTCGGATATCCGGTCACAATCCTTCCACAAAACGGGTGAGAAAATAAAATGGGTGAATCGAATCAGAATAAGAGCTCAAATGATTAATGACTAATTCAAAGCGCTCGATGAAATCAGCTACAGTGGATGTCTGCTTAATGGTGTAAAATTACCAAATGAGCAGTTGGTGGCGATCGCGACCGAAATGTGTAGTTAACAGGGTAGAGAAGGATTCCCAATCGAAGCTATTGAGCTTCTTTTGGACTGATTGCAGCCAAATGGCCGCGGCGCCTGAGAAATTAAGTGCGGCTATGGGAACCCAAAATGTTTTGTGAATACCAAACATGGAAAAGTATTGTTCACACATCGTTTTTCACATGTTCGGATTTTCGCCCGAAAATTGAGGAAACGAAATAGAGGGATGGGCTTGCCCCAATCCCGCTAGCATCTGACTAGCATGAGCAAAAGGGGAAGATGAGATCTCGATCTGACCGTTGGCTGGGAATGGCGGCGGTGTCTGGAACTACGCGCCCCCCTCCCCC
>NC_041386.1:688514299-688518045 GCF_002162155.2 Triticum dicoccoides
ATCGCCATGGTCCTTAGACCCTTGAGGGGCGTCCTCATCTCCTTCCGCCAAGCCCGATTTGTCGGTGGGCAGCGCGGGCGGAGGCGCCACAGAACGCAGCGGCGGCGCGGCCCCGTTGTTGTGGGAGATGGGGTTTGCCCGCGCCTGCTACGAAGCGGTGACCGCGTCGCCCAGATCGGTGACGCGGCGCTCCAGATCCGGCGGCCATGCGACGAGATCATCGAGACGGGAGGTGACCGCGATGAGGGCTGTGGTGTTGGCCTCCATCGTCGCCGTGAGCTTGTCGAGGTAAGCCTTCGCCGCTGGATCCATGGCTGCGATGGTGTTGCGGCCGTGGCGAATCCCTCTTGTTTCGATGAGGTGAGGCAGATCGGGCGGAGGGAAGTGTGGATTGCTGGCGACTAATATATACCAGATGTTAGGGACGAGCTAGGGTAGGGATCGATCTAGTATTTATCTCGGTGGCAATATAGTCAGGATACAATGTCGAGTACAAGAATGGATCGAACAAGGAAGAACTAGGGTTCTTGCCACCGCCGGTTCGTGATCCACTGGATGAGAAAAAGAGCAGGAAGCGATGCCTTAAGTAGTCGGGGCCACTGGGTCAGGCTGGTTGTGCCATTCTGGGCCAAAGTAGCGTGGGTTACCGCGTTGGGCGCGGCTGGGCCGGGCCCGGGTCTTGTCAGCTAGTGGGGACGCGTTGTCAGGGGCCCTAACAAGTCCACCACCTCGCTGGTAGTAGCTGCAACCTGCGCGCGAGTCTCCTCTTCCCGTCGCCGAGGAGCTTCCACGATCTGTCGCTGTGGAGCTGAGCCGACCCCTCACTGAGGACGCTGCACCGACCCGTCACCCGGATGCCGTGTCATGCTTGTTCCAAGACATTGGGAACAAGGTCGGCGACGTCGAAGTTGCCACCGTTCTGTCCAGTGGTGCCGCACTGAGCCAGCGAGGTGCCTGGTCAAGTTGCAGCGCACCGGGCCGGGCCGTTGCTGCCCACCCGTCAGCGCGAGGTCCGTGTGCATCTCCTTTGCTGAGCTCGACAGTGTCTGAGCCGTTTGTCAATTCGTATTTCCTCCTTCCATTTGCTTCGGATTATCCGCTCGCTTTTGCTTCTGATTATGCAAGACCTCTTATTCGCAGGCAACGACTGTTCCACGGCGTCCCTATCGGTGGAGACGGTCACTGAACAGGAGCAATAGTCGAGTCAAGGCCGTGGCGGATACCGCGTCTCCCTCCGAAGATTTTAGCGGATACAGGAAGTTCTCCGGCCAGCAAAGTGTTGGGATGAACCGTGGTGGTTGCAGTGTAGTATAGCTCTTGCACTTGTTTGTAATTTTTAGTTTCCTTGGATCTTTTTTCCTTTTGTGCTATTGTGATAAGTCTGTACTTAATTGTATAGTTTATTTTATTTCTGATACGTTTATGCAATTTCCTTTTTTGTTTAATGAAATTAGCATGTATTACTAGTAAAATTTTCTTATTGACTCAAAATTTCCATGGACAAGAGAAATGAGTTATGGGCTTATTTCATGGATCGAAACTAGTGGGGCTTGGACCGACCTGGAATTTAATGGGCCAAAATTCTTATGGGGCCGATCACAACATGGGCCAATAGCCTTGGACAAAGCTGAATTTATTGGGCCAAAGTTTCAATTGGGCTGACTATTACATGGACTGCCATGTCAGATCCATGTTGGTTGCCATGTCAAATGATGACATGGAATGTATGATTAACACCGTTATCTAACAGTAATCTGTGACGGTAAAGAACTGTCACTGACCCATGACGGTTTTGGCGATCCGTCAAGGAGTGCATGGTGGTTAAATTATTACGCGATATATATATACATGACGAATTTGCTTGAATGAACACATTTCTTGTAGTAGGAGCCTCCCCTACTATTTAATAAAATGGACAACCTTGGTAGGCATTGCTAGCAATAGAATAAGAGTCTTCTTGCCATCAGGATGAGTCAATCAACCTCATTTTTAGTGCATGTTCACTCGAGTTGTTTGTCTTATAGTCCAGGTGGCATCTAATTTATATCAACGCCATAGTGTCCACAATATATTTGGCAATTGGTTGTGTTCTATCAATAAGATTGGTGTGTGTGTGTGTGTGTGTTGGGGTGGGGGAGGGGGGGTTATATTGGGTTCATTGGCTATCCAGGAATGATGTTGTTTTTCATTCTTTCAAAAACAAGACTCTCTGTTTTGTAGGTTACACTAATCTACGCACTGGCTCTATTTGTGAACTACATATATATGGAGCTAATGTGTATATGGTTGGACCATGTAGCTAGAGAGTAGTTTTCTCATGCATGGTTGGCAGTTTATGCTAGCGATCGGTCCTGTGCCACCATGGACAATGTATAAACTCAACGTGTCGTTGCTCACCTACTCTCCTTATCCACTCCCTCGCCCCTCCCCCCACCGCCACCAGCGAGGCATCGGGGAGGGCTCCAGATCCCCGCCGCCGCACCCCCCTTTCCTCCTCCCTCCTCCCTCACCGCCGCCAGAGGGCGTGGCTGGGCGGAGCCCGGTCATCGCCGACGGCGGCAGGGCCCCTTCGCCCCCCCGCGCGAGGTGTTGGTCGCGGGTCAGATCTCGCGGCTGGGTGCGGCGCTCGATGTCGGGCGCGGCGGCGCTCCTGAGCACGCCGGCTATGGTGGCGTGGCGCTGGGCGCGGGCGGCATGGTGGTGATGCGTGCAGGTGGTGGCGTTGGCGACGGTGCTTCCGGCAGCGCATCGGCATCGCGGCCGGCGCCACGGGTCGCGCTTGACCGGGTCGCGGGCGGTCCTCTCGTCGTGGTTCTCTGGTGGGGGGCAGCGCGACAACGGAGGTGGTGGGCTGCTCCACCCAGTCGGTCCCTCACAGCTGGGTGGCGGCGCTCGGCTCGGGCGGATCCCCCTGGAGACGTCTATAGGCGGCTGCGGTGACGGCTCAGCCATCCTTCCTCTCCGGCTTCTGGAGGTGGCTGATGCCCCATGCTTTGACGCGGGGGCAGAACTCGGTTTCGGGGGGGGGGAGGGGGGAGCTGGAGCCGGCATGGCGTCGGCCGTGGCCATGGGCCACTTCTCCACTTTCCCCTTCCCCCGGTCGATGTTGTTGGGTAACGTAGTAATTTCAAAAAAATTCCTACGCACATGCAAGATCATGGTGATGGCATAGCAACGAGAGAGGAGAGTATTGTCCACGTACCCTCGTAGACCGTAAGATCACAACGAGGTTGATGTAGTCGTACGTCTTCACGACTCAACCGATCCAAGCACCGAACGTACGGCACCTCCGTGTTCAGCACACGTTCAGCTCGATGACGTTCCCCGGGTTCCAGTCCAGCAAAGCGTCGGGGATGAGTTCCGTCAGCACGACGGCGTGGTGACGATGATGATGTTCTACCGGTGCAGGGCTTCGCCTAAACTCCGCGACGATATGACCGAGGTGGAATATGGTGGAGGGAGGCACCGCACACGGCTAAGGAACAATCCGTAGATCAACTTGTGTGTCCTAGGGTGCCCCCCTGCCCCCGTATATAAAGGAGCAAGGGGGGAGGCCGGCCGGCCCCTTGAGGCGCGCTAAGGAGGAGGAGTCCTCCTCCTAGTAGGAGTAGGACTCCCTCTTTCCTACTCCTACTAGGAGGGGGAAAGGAAGGGGGAGAGGGGGAAGGAAAGAGGGGGGCGCCGCCCCCCCCCCTCCTAGTCCAATTCGTACCAGAGGGAGAGGGGGCGCGCGGCCCACCCTGGCC
>NC_041386.1:688518284-688532701 GCF_002162155.2 Triticum dicoccoides
GGGGGGTTCCGGTAACCCTCCGGCACTCCGGTTTTCTCCGAAATCACCCGGAACACTTCCGGTGTCCGAATATAGTCGTCCAATATATCAATCTTTATGTCTCGACCATTTCGAGACTCCTCGTCATGTCCGTGATCACATTCGGGAATCCGAACAAACTTCGGTACATCAAAACTTATAAACTCATAATAAAACTGCCATCGTAACGTTAAGCGTGCGGACCCTACAGGTTCGAGAACTATGTAGACATGACCTAGAACTATTCTCGGTCAATAACCAATAGTGGAACCTGGATGTTCATATTGGTTTCTACATATTCTACGAAGATCTTTATCGGTCAAACCGCATAACAACATACGTCGTTCCCTTTGTCATCGGTAATGTTACTTGCCCGAGATTCGATCGTCGGTATCCAATACCTAGTTCAATCTCGTTACCGGCAAGTCTCTTTACTCGTTCCGTAATACATCATTTCATAACTAACTCATTAGTTACAATGCTTGCAAGGCTTAAGTGATGAGTATTACCAAGATGGCCCAGAGATACCTCTCCAACAATCGGAGTGACAAAACCTAATCTCGAATTATGCCAACTCAACATGTACCTTTGGAGACACCTGTAGAGCACCTTTATAATCACCCAATTACGTTGTGACGTTTGGTAGCACACAAAGTGTTCCTCCGGTAAACGGGAGTTGCACAATCTCATAGTTGTAGGAACTTTGTATAAGTCATGAAGAAAGCAATAGCAACATACTAAACGATCAAGTGCTAAGCTAACGGAATGGGTCAAGTCAATCACAACATTCTCCTAATGACGTGATCCCATTAATCAAATGACAACACGTGTCTATGATTAGGAAACATAACCATCTATGATTAATGAGCTAGTCAAGTAGAGGCACACTAGTGACACTATGTTTGTCTATGTATTCACACATGTATCATGTTTTCGGTTAATACAATTCTAGCATGAATAATAAACATTTATCATGATATGAGGAAATAAATAATAACTTTATTATTGCCTCTAGGGCATATTTCCTTGAGTCTACCACTTGCACTAGAGTCAATAATCTAGATTACACCCATGGAGTCTTGGTGCTGATCATGTTTTGCTCGTGAGAGAGGCTTAGTAAACGGGTCTGCAATATTCAGATCCGTATGTATTTTGCAAATCTCTATGTCTCCCACTTGGACTTGGTCCCGAATGAAATTGAAGCGTCTCTTGATGTGCTTGGTCCTCTTGTGAAATCTGGATTCCTTTGCCAAGGCAATTGCACCAGTATTGTCACAGAAGATCATCATTGGTCCCGATGCACTAGGTATAACACCTAGATCGGAAATGAACTCCTTTATCCAGACTCCTTCATTTGCTGCTTCCGAAGCAGCTATGTACTCCGCTTCACATGTAGATCCCGCCACTACGCTTTGTTTAGAACTGCACCAGCTTACAGCTCCACCGTTTAACAAAAATACGTATCCGGTTTGCGATTTAGAATCGTCCAGATCAGTGTCAAAGCTTCCATCGACGTAACCATTTACGAGCTCTTTGTCACCTTCATATACGAGAAACATATCCTTAGTCCTTTTTCAGGTATTTCAGGATGTTCTTGACCGCTGTCCAGTGACCAACTCCTGGATTACATTAGTAGCTCCCTGCCAAAATAATAGCAAGGCACACATCAGGTCTGGTACACAACATTGCATACGTGATAGAGCCTATGGCTGAAGCATAGGGAATTCCTTTCATTTTCTCTCTATCTTCTGCAGTGGTCGGGCATTGAGTCTGACTCAACTTTATACCTTGTATTACAGGCAAGAACCCTTTCTTCGCCTGATCCATATTGCACTTTTTCAACACTTTATCAAGGTACGTGCATTGTGAAAGTCCAATCAAGCGTCTTGATCTATCTCTATAGATCTTAATGCCCAATATGTAAGCAGCTTCACCGAGGTCTTTCATTGAAAAACTTTTATTCAAGTATCCTTTTATGCCATTCAGAAATTCTATATCATTCTCAATCAACAATATGTCATCCACATATAATATTAGAAATGCTACAGAGCTCCCACTCACTTTTTTGTAAATACAAGCTTCTCCAAAAGTCTGTATAAAACCATATGCCTTGATCACACTATCTAAGCGTTTATTCCAACTCCGAGAGGCTTGCACCAGACCATAGATTGATCGCTGGAGCTTGCACACTTTGTTAGCTCCCTTAGGATCGACAAAACCTTCCGGTTGCATCATATACAACTCTTCTTCCAGAAATCCATTCAGAAATGCGGTTTTACATCCATCTGCCAAATTTCATAATCATAAAATGCGGCAATCGCTAACATGATTCGGACCGACTTAAGCATCGCTACGGGTGAGAAAGTCTCATCATAGTCAACCCCTTGAACTTGTGGAAAACCTTTCGCAACAAGTCGAGCTTTATAGACAGTTACATTACCGTCAGCGTCAGTCTTCTTCTTAAAGATCCATTTATTATCAATGGCTTGCCGATCATCGGGCAAGTCAACCAAAGTCCATACTTTATTTTCATACATGGATCCCATCTCAGATTTCATGGATTCTAGCCATTTTGCGGAATCTGGGCTCATCATCGCTTCCTCATAGTTCGTAGGTTCATCATGGTAAAGTAACATGACCTCCAGAATAGGATTACCGTACCACTCTGGTGCAGATTTTATTCTGGTAGACCTACGAGGTTCAGTACAAACTTGATCTGAAGTTTCATGATCAATATCATTATCTTCCTCACTAATTGGTGTAGATGTCACAGGAACTGATTTCTGTGATGAACTACTTTCCAATGAGGGAGCAGACATAGCATGCTTGGTGTCGCCAACGAGCGTGATTCCTCCCTGTGCCTGGACATGATCGACACTCGGTCCTTCGACCTTTCCAGCCTCGAGTTGACTTTCTCTAAAGAAGAGATCTGGAACGCGATCAAGCTCCTCCCATCTGGCAAGTCCCCGGGCCCCGACGGCTTCTCTGTCCAGTTCCTGTGCGCATCCTGGTCCGTCGTGAAAGCCGACATCTACGAGGCCTTCGCCAAGCTGTATGATCTGAATGGGTGTGGCTTCACCAAGTTGAACGAGGCGCTTATCACTCTCCTCCCAAAGAAGCAAGATGCAATGTCTTTCTTTGATTATAGGCCCATCAGCCTCATTCAACTTCTTGCCAAGCTGTTCGCCAAGGTCCTTTCCCTTCGGCTCGCCCCGTGCATGGCGGAGATCATCTCCATCAACCAAAGTGCATTCATCGCCGGCCGGTCCATCCACGATAATTTCCACCTTGTTCAAGAGACGGCCAGGCATCTCCACCGCGCGCGCTTTCAAGCTGGACATTGCGCGCGCGTTCTGACTCCGTTTCCTGGCCTTTTCTCCTAGAGGTTCTGCGGCATCTTGGGTTCGGGCCTCGCTGGCGGGAGTGGATCTCCATCCTTCTCTCCACTGCGAGCACCAGAGTCTTGATCAACGGCAATCCGGGCCATCCCATCCAGCACGCCAAGGGGCTGCGCCAAGGCGACCCCGTCTCCCCCATGCTATTCGCCATCGTCAACAACATGCTGCACTCCCTGCTTCAGAAGGCGACACAAGCTGGAATCCTCCACAGGCTGACTCTAAACCGCATGGCATCCAGTGTCTCACTCTACGCCGACGACGTGGTCGTGTTCTGCCACCCCGAGTACTCTGACCTCTCCGCCATGCGTGAGCTGCTGCGCATCTTCGGTGCCGTGTCCGGGCTGCACACTAACTTCGCGAAGTGCTCGACTTCGCCTATCCAATGCTCGCCCACGGAGGAGGTCATCACGCAACGCAAGTGCATTCCTACCCCGTCGTGGCTATCCCCATCACCTATCTGGGGCTTCCCCTCTCGGTTCGGAGGCTCCACTCCTCTCAACTCCTTCCCCTGGTGGATCGGATCCGTAAGAAGCTCTCGACCTGGACCGCCTCGCTGCTGGATCGTGGAGAGAGGCTGGCCCTGGTGTGGCACGTCCTCACCGCCATGCCGGGCCACATGATGGCTGCCATTGCCCTCAACACCTCTGTGCTCAAGCAGGTCAACAAGGTGATCCCCGAGTTCCTCTAGCATGGCAGAAAGGATTTCTCCTCTGGGCACGGCGCGGTCAACTGGCGCCGCATATGCATGCCCCTTGAGTTGGAAGGCCTCGGGGTACGTGACTTGCATCGCACCGGCATTGCCCTCCGCACTCGGTGGTTATGGTTGCAGGCGACTGAGCCCTCGCGCCCATGGAGCCATTTGTCCATCCCCACCGACCCCCTGGTCCGTAGCATCTTCCGGGCCTCCACGTTCTGGGTCCTTGGCAACGGAAATTCCTGTAAATTCTGGACGGATCATTGGATTGATGGCCAGTCTACTGCCGAGATGGTCCCGGCCGTTGTCTGTCTGGTCTCGCGCAGGACTCGGAAGGCACACTCTGTTTCTGAGGGGCTACGCGATCGCGCCTGGGTCCAGGACATCCGCGGCGCCCTCAGCCCCATTGCCACCGTCCAGTACGTCGAGCTATTGCGTCGCGTGCTTCACACTGTCCTCCATGACCACCCCGACGAGCTTCGCTGGAGATGGACCGCGCATGGCAACTACACTGCAAGCTCATGCTACTCTGCACTTTTCCTCAGATCCACCTCCTCACACACGGCGGCTCTCACTTGGAGGACCTGGGCGTCGCTCAGTGCCAAATTTTTCATCTGGTTGGCTCTTCTGGATCATTGTTGGACTAGCGAGCGCCTGGCCCGGCACGACCTGCCTCACAGCCCGGCTTGCCTCTTCTGCGATCAAGCCAACGAGTCCATGCAACACATCCTCATCGGGTGCCCTCTCTCGCGCGCGGCCTGGCATGACGTCTACTCCATCCTGCGTCTCACTACTACAATGCCACACCCCGACGAGGCTTTCTTCGACTGGTGGCTCTCCTCTGTGAAGAGTGCGCAGCCATCCATGCGCAATGGGACCGCCTCCCTTGGCATCATTGTTCCTTGGATTCTCGACCCTTGTTCATTGGGTTAAGGACATTTAATTTTTCTCTCCCATCGCAACGCACGGGCATGTTTGCTAGTAGATTTTTTTACGTCAACTAGTAGGTTGTCTTATAAACATTAGATGCAACCGTGCAAGACAGAGGATCTGCACAAGACGCCAAGCTGGGCAGTGTGGCGATGCCAGACGATGACTTGATTAGGCGAAGCGAAGAGACGATCAGGCTAAGCAGCGGCAGCGTACACGACTCGCTGTCTCGGCTTGTGTCACGTGTGCGTGTGATGTCTTCGCATAGGCAGGAGGTACATTATCACAGGGATGGTGCATGGATCAGCCGGCAGACAGTGCATGTACCACAATATACAGCTGAAATCCATCGGTTTTCTAGTTCTCGCAACTGGCCGTGCATTGACACTCCTGTCAGGAATAAACTTCCTGAGGTCTGGTTGCAGTTCTAATATCAACCTTGTACTGATCTTGGTTTACTTAGTACGTTTTACATATAAGGACAATTTTTGTTCATGCACAGGGGTACTCAGTCTATTTATACCGCGCAGCCGGTTGAGTGAGTAACCTGGTTAGGACACGCAAGCAGCTAGCAGGTACTAGCACTGCCTACGGAAATTCGTGTCTGACTGAGCGCCATGCTGAGCCAATTCGTAAGCACCAGCAGGCATTTCTCCTTGATGCCGCAGAGATATACACGCTCATCAAGGCCATTATATTTGCTGAGTAAGGATCAATATTCTCCCGACGCCTCTGGTTCCCAATTTTTTGTGCCAGCTCTTTGGTTATTTCCTTGCCATCATCATTTGTGTGTTTGTCACTTGCCATAGAAAAGAAAGGAGCAGTGAGTAGCAAGCGAGTCAGTAGACCTTGCAATCTGCTCATGTGATGTTAGAATTATATATAGGGAAATCAATGTCGACACAAACAAAGGTTGGTGGATTGTTTATTATTTATTTTAGTTCTCTTTTGGTGCAATTTTTTCACTGCTCGCATGCATGTGATGCTTTACCAGCTTACCGTTTTCAACAAAGTTTATACCCTATGTCTTTCAAAGTTTTAAATAGTCGGCAATAGCCTTGCTATAGTTGTTTGAGAAGGGTGCTGCTAAATGGTAGTCATGTACTATTGTCTTGTAAAGTTATGAAATAGCCGACTATAGCCCATTATAGCTTATTTTGAGCATCACCACTATTTGGCATAGCCCACTATTGAAAATAATGTTGTATTTTCATTATTTTGTGTGGGTTATAGATATTTCTTTTAGAGCCGTGCACATAGGCATAGTCAATCTTTTATATCTAACTGATTGCAAAAGCACAATATATTTCATCCAAAGGCTAAAAACCCTAAGAGATTGAGGTTATGTGCTCAATAAGTGAGTATGTAGTATGTCCTCAAAAGAGAAAATAAGAAAATGCATTCAACTAATTCCTTCAGTGACTGATATAACTTATGATCCGATGATTTATTTGGTCAATTCGAGGGAGGTTTTTCAATAAAGGGGCTGACAACAGTATCTGCATCATTGTGATGCACACAACCATCTTTATTACTCCCTCTATAAAGAAATATAAGACCGTTTAGATCACTAAAACACTCATATTTCTTTACATAGGGAATGAAAATGTACCAAGTATCTGAAAAGTCAAAACAAAGAATAAAAATGAAGACTATAACTGGTTGGTAATGAGATTACATGACTAAAAAACATAATTTATACACGCTACGGCCATAGCCCCCACCATCACATGCGCTGACATCAGTCTGCGTCGGCTGCAAGTGAGACGGGACAAGCGTTGGCACCAACCGCTGGCCCCCACTGGCCACTGCCACTGCCAGACGGGCACACACCACAAACTTCTGCCAGTCCGCCTGTAGACGCGCGCAGCCGCGCAACTACACCACACCAGCTAGTCGGTGTGCCGCCGCGCGCTGCTCCAGCGCGCCTTCTAGGCTATACAGCACCGGCCCGCGCCGATCTACCAAGCTAGTAGACACAAAGGCCTCCAACCACCAGCGTCAACGGTGTTTTTCCTGGGCAGGGGACACAAGTGAAGGGTGGTTGGGGAGAAATTTGGGCCAAATTGTAACAACATACATAGTAGGCCAATGACCGAAAACCGAAGCTTGTGCGCACGTGAACAATACCCACGACCCGGTCTTTTCTAAAAAAAACATACATACCGACTCGTTCAACAAGTGAACTCTCTTCCACTAAAAAAAAACAAGTGAACTCTTGGACATGGCACCAGCCGACAGGTCACGCCACGGCCAGAGAAGGCAGCAACAAGTGAACTCTCTTCCACGGAGAGAGAGAGAAAATAACGAAACACAAGCGAAGCCACGGCACCTCAAGGCCACCACAAGCCATGCATCTGCCTCAAGAGCTCGCTCGCAGCCGCAGCCACGAATACTATGAACTCCTCCAGCGCAAGAAACGGTCATGTCCAAACCATCCTTCGATTCTCCGTCGTATATATGCCAGGCTCCCGACCTCCCTCCCTTCACCAACCTTAGCGAGAGAGAAACCAAGCAAAGACCAGCGAGAAGCAACCAAATTCAGAGTGTGCAAGAAAGCGTGGGCCCCCGAAGCTGCTCCAGGAATCAATCACCCGTCTCTAATCGGTCATGGACAAGATGCTCGCCTTCTCTATCCTGAGCGTGTCCCGGGCCGATACCAACCCGGGCGCCGGCAGCAGCTGGACGCGGCTTTCCTAGTGGGACAGGCAGCAGGATGGCCAGCCGGCAGATTCTGAGCAGCTCGAGCAGCAGCTTGGACAGGGGAAACCGCAGTTGCTGGAGGAGACGCCGCGGCCGCGGTTCGCGCCGGAGTTCGAAGGGATTGACTGCTTCGAGACCATCATCTGGCGTCAGTGAAATGTATTACTGCAAGACGCTCGGCTGATAGGGGGTGTGTAATTCTTGATTGTTTCTTGGTTTGACAAAGCTGCGTTGCGTGTGTGGCGATTGGTCGCCAGGGGACCGGTGCGTTCAATCACATTTGGCCTCAGTTTCTAGCGAAGGCCAGAAGTTGTACAGTGTTACATGTATATAAGTGCGGCCAAACTTTTATTTTCGTTTGATTTGGTTACATTCATATGGAAGCAACAGACTCAAATCACGGTGAATATTTGGATAAGCTGTTGTGTCTACACTTTCAGGAGAGAGTTTACAGGCACTGCAGCTTTATGTTTTACGTGTTATAGACATGTTCAGAGAGAGCAACTCCAAAACAAGATGCGCCCAGTACCAAAAGAAGTCGACACGTTTCTTCCACGCACATATCGCCTGCTCCACAGATAAATTCCAATCTCGTCGCATACTGCATCATATTCTTAGTTGTTCCAGCAGCACTAATTGGTTTGGTTTGGATCGAACCGCGGGCATCACCATTAGGCATTAGCCATCGGATAACAAAATCATCTTTTTTCACTAGCTTCTTACAAACGATAAGCAGCCTTGTCATTGCTTACCAACAATAACATACAGATGGAGAACTATAAGGGGGCAAAGAATTTATTATGTAGAAAGGCTGATCAACTTATCATTAAGATGCACTTGCAAAAAAAAAACCCTTAGCCTTAAGATGGAACTACCTAAGTGGGAAAGTTTCAATCACAATTGCCATTCAACTCTGATTTTCGAATTGAGGATCTTTTCGCCACAATTTCATTTCCTGAAAAGTGTTGGTGCTGCCTCCTCGCAATGCCGCTTCTTCTTCTACCTCGAGCTTGTTGGTATTGATCTAAGGCCCAACGGGCTGAATAGAAAAAAAAAGGAGAGGATAAGTTAACGTAAGGGAAGAAGTCAAAGAATGGACCCAAGCCTGAGACTGAGTGCTTTTATTGCAAGGGGAAGGGTCACTGGAAGTGGAACTGCCCCAAATACTTAGCGGACAAGAAGGCCGGCAACACTAAAGGTATATTTGATATACATGTAATTGATGTGTACCTTACCAGTATTCCTAGTAACTCCTGGGTATTTGATACCGGTGCCGTTGCTCACATTTGTAACTCAGAGCAGGAGCTACGGAATAAGCGGAGACTGGCAAAGGACGAGGTGACGATGCGCGTCGGGAATGGTTCCAAGGTCGATGTGATCGCTGTCGGCACGCTACCTCTACATTTACCTACGGGATTAGTTTTAAACCTCAATAATTGTTATTTAGTGCCAAGTTTGAGCATGAACATTGTATCTGGATCTCGTTTGATACGAGATGGCTACTCATTTAAATCCGAGAATAATGGTTGTTCTATTTATATGAGAGATATGTTTTATGGTCATGCCCCGATGGTCAATGGTTTATTCTTAATGAATCTCGAACGTAATGTTACCCATATTCATAGTGTGAATACCAAAAGATGTAAAGTTGATAATGATAGTCCCACATACTTGTGGCACTGCCGCCTTTGTCACATTGGTGTCAAGCGCATGAAGAAGCTCCATGCTGATGGACTTTTAGAGTCTCTAGATTATGAATCATTTGACACATGCGAACCATGCCTCATGGGAAAAATGACCAAGACCCCGTTCTCCGGAACAATGGAGCGAGCAACCAACTTATTGGAAATCATACATACTGATGTGTGTGGTCCAATGAGCGTTGAGGCTCACGGAGGATATCGTTATGTTCTCACTCTCACTGATGACTTGAATAGATATGGGTATGTCTACTTGATGAAACACAAGTCTGAGACCTTTGAAAAGTTCAAGGAATTTCAGAGAGAAGTAGAGAATCAACGTGACCGAAAGATAAAATTCTTACGATCGGATCGTGGAGGAGAATATTTAAGTCACGAATTTGGTACACACTTAAGAAAATGTGGAATCGTTTCACAACTCACGCCGCCTGGAACACCTCAGCGTAACGGTGTGTCCGAACGTCGTAATCACACTCTATTGGATATGGTGCGATCTATGATGTCTCTTACCGATTTACCGCTATCATTTTGGGGATACGCTCTAGAGACAGCTACATTCACTTTAAATAGGGCACCGTCTAAATCCGTTGAGACAACACCGTATGAATTTAGGTTTGGGAAGAAACCTAAGCTGTCATTTCTAAAAGTTTGGGGATGCGATGCTTATGTCAAGAAACTTCAACCTGAAAAGCTCGAACCCAAGTCGGAAAAATGTGTCTTCATAGGATACCCTAAGGAAACCGTTGGGTATACCTTCTACTTAAGATCCGAGGGCAAGATCTTCGTTGCCAAGAACAGATCCTTTCTGGAAAAAGAGTTTCTCTCGAAAGGAGTAAGTGGGAGGAAAGTAGAACTCGATGAAGTACTACCTCTTGAACCGGAAAGTAGTGCAGCTCCGGAAAACGTTCCTGTGGTGCCTACACCGACTGGAGAGGAAATTAATGATGATGATCAAGGTACTTCTGATCAAGTTGCTACTGAACTTCGTAGGTCCACAAGGACATGTTTCACACTAGAGTGGTATGGCAACTCTGTCCTGGAAATCATGTTGTTAGACAACGGTGAACCTTCGAACTATGAAGAAGCGATGGCGGGCCCAGATTCCAACAAATGGCTAGAAGCCATGAAATCCGAGATAGAATCCATGTATGAAAACAAAGTATGGACTTTGACTGACTTGCCCGATGATCAGCGAGCGATAGAATACAAATGGATCTTTAAGAAGAAGGCGGACGCGGATGGTAATGTCACCATCTATAAAGCTCGACTTGTCGCTAAGGGTTATCGGCAAGTTCAAGGGATTGACTATGATGAGACTTTCTCTCCCATAGCGAAGCTTAAGTCCGTCCGAATCATGTTAGCAATTGCCGCATACTATGATTATGAGATATGGCAGATGGACGTCAAAACGGCATTCCTTAACGGTTATCTTAAGGAAGAGTTGTATATGATGCAGCCGGAAGGTTTTGTCGATCCTAAGAATGCTAACAAAGTATGCAAGCTCCAGCGATCCATTTATGGGCTAGTGCAAGCATCTCGGAGTTGGAACATTCGCTTTGATGAGATGATCAAAGCGTTTGGGTTTATGCAGACTTATGGAGAAGCCTGCGTTTACAAGAAAGTGATTGGGAGCTCTGTAGCATTTCTCATATTATATATGGATGACATACTTTTGATGGGAGATGATATAGAATTCTTGGACAGCATGAAGGCCTACTTGAATAAGTGTTTTTCAATGAAGGACCTTGGAGAAGCTGCTTACATATTAGGCATCAAGATCTATAGGGATAGATCGAGACGCCTCATAGGTCTTTCAAAAAGCACATACCTTGATAAGATTTTGAAGAAGTTCAAAATGGATCAGTCCAAGAAAAGGTTCTTGCCTGTACTGCAAGGTGTGAGATTTAGCTCGGCGCAATGCCCGACCACGGCAAAAGATAAAGAAGAGATGAGCGTCATCCCCTATGCCTCAGCCATATGATCTATTATGTATGCCATGCTGTGTACCAGACCTGATGTAAACCTTGCCGTAAGTTTGGTAGGAAGGTACCAAAGTAATCCCGGCAAGGAACACTGGACAGCGGTCAAGAATATCCTGAAGTACCTAAAAAGGACAAAGGACATGTTTCTCATTTATGGAGGTGACAAAGAGCTCGTCATAAAGGGTTACGTCGACGCTAGCTTCGACACAGATCTGGATGACTCTAAGTCACAAACCAGATATGTGTATATGTTGAATGATGGAGCAGTAAGCTGGTGCACCTGCAAGCAGAGCGTCGTGGCGGGTTATTTGCAAAGTACATACGGATCTGAATGTCGCAGATCCGTTGACTAAACCTCTCACGCGAGCAAAACATGATCAACACCAGAACTCTATGGGTGTTCGATTCATCGCAATGTAACTAGATTATTGACTCTAGTGCAAGTGGGAGACTGTTGGAAATATGCCCTAGAGGCAATAATAAAAGGATTATTATTATATTTCCTTGTTCATGATAATTGTCTTTTATTCATGCTATAATTGTATTATCCGGAAATCGTAATACACGTGTGAATACATAGACCACAATACGTCCCTAGTAAGCCTCTAGTTGACTAGCTCGTTGGTCAACAGATAGTCATGGTTTCCTGACTATGGACATTAGATGTCGTTGACAACGGGATGACATCATTAGGAGAATGATGTGATGGACAAGACCCATTCCTAAGCATAGCACAAGATCGTGTAGTTCGTTTTGCTAGAGGTTTTCCAATGTCAAGTATCTCTTCCTTAGACCATGAGATCGTGTAACTCCCGGATACCGTAGGAGTGCTTTGGGTGTACCAAACGTCACAACGTAACTGGGTGACTATAAAGGTGCACTACAAGTATTTCCGAAAGTGTCTGTTGGGTTGACACGGATCGAGACTGGGATTTGTCACTCCGTGTTATGGAGAGGTATCACTGGGCCCACTCGGTAGTGCATCATCATAATAAGCTCAAAGTGACCAAGTGTCTGGTCACGGGATCATGCATTACGGTACGAGTAAAGTGACTTGCCGGTAACGAGACTGAACGAGGTATTGGGATACCGACGATCGAGTCTTGGGCAAGTAACATACCGTCTGACAAAGGGAATAGTATACGGGGTTGCTTGAACCCTCGACATCGTGGTTCATCCGATGAGATCATCGAGGAGTATGTGGGAGCCAACATGGGTATCCAGATCCCGCTATTGGTTATTGACCGGAGAGCCGTCTCGGTCATGTCTACATGTCTCCCGAACCCGTAGGGTCTACGCACTTAAGGTTCGGTGATGCTAGGGTTGTATGAATATGAGTATGCAGCAAACCGAATGTTGTTTGGAGTCCCGGATGAGATCCCGGACGTCATGAGGAGTTCCAGAATGGTCAGGAGGTAAAGAAAATTATATAGGAAGTGCTGTTTCGGCCTTCGGGAAAGTTTCGGGGTCACCCGGTATTGTACCGGGACCACCGAAAGGGTCCCGGGGGTCCACCGGGTGGGGCCACCTATCCCGGAAGTCCCCGTTGGCTGAAGTGGGAGGGGAACCAGCCCCTAGTGGGATGGTGCGCCCCCCCCCCTTGGCCCCTCCTGCGCCTAGGGTTGGAAACCCTAGGTGGGGGGGCGCACCACTTGCCTTGGGGGGCACTCCACCCCCCTTGGCCGCCCCCCCCCCCTTGGGAGATTGCATCTCCCAGGGCTGGCGCCCCCCCTGGGGGCCTATATAAAGGAGGGCAGGGGGGAGGGCAGCCGCACCCAAGTCTTGGCGCCTCCCTCCCCCTGCTACACCTCGTCCTCCTCCCGCATCAGCTTGGCGAAGCCCTGCCGGAGTTCTGCTGCATCCACCACCACGCCGTCGTGCTGCTGGATCATCATCAACCTCTCCTTCCCCCTTGCTGGATCAAGACGGAGGAGACGTCACGCTGACCGTACGTGTGTTGAACGCGGAGGTGCCGTCCGTTCGGCGCTAGGATCTCCGGTGATAGGATCACGACGAGAACGACTACTTCAACCCCGTTCTTTTGAACGCTTCTGCTCGCGATCTACAAAGTGGTATGTAGATGCATCTCTCCTTTCACTCGTTGCTTAGATGAACTCATAGATGTATCTTGGTGAAACCGTAGGAAATTTTTTATTTTCTTCGACGTTCCCCAACATTTACGTGGCTGCAATAGGGTTCTAGCAAGAACGTTTTCTTACCTACGTGAAAGACACAACATGATATGCCAACTTCTACTTACCCTTCATAAGGACCCTTTTCATCGAATCCGCTCCAACTAAAGTGGGAGAGACAGACACCCGCTAGCCACCTTATGCAACTAGTGCATGCCAGTCGGTGGAACCTGTCTCACGTAAGCGTACGTGTAAGGTCGGTCCGGGCCGCTTCATCCCACGATGCCGCCGAAGCAAAATAAGACTAGTAGTGGCAAGAAAGTTGACAACATCTACGCCCACAACAAATTGTGTTCTACTCATGCAAAGAGAACTACGCATAGACCTAGCTCATGATGAACGTTGCAGAAAATAAAAAAATTCTACGCTTTCACCAAGATCAATATATGAGTTCATCTAGCAACGAGAGAGAGGAGTGCATCTACATACCCTTGTAGATCGCGAGCGGAAGCGTTCAAGAGAACGGGGTTGAGAGAGTCGTACTCGTCGTGATCCAAATCATCGATGATCCTAGTGCTGAACGGACAGCACCTCCGCGTTCAACACACGTACGGTTGGGGAATATGTCTCCTCCTTGTTGATCCAGCAAGGGGGAAGGAGAGGTTGATGGAGATCCAGTAGCACGACGGCGTGGTGATGGATGCAGCAGCGATCTCGGCAGGGCTCCGCCAAGCTCTACGAGAGGGAGAGGTGTAGCAGAGGGAGAGGGAGGCGCCAAGAGCATGGGTGCGGCTGCCCTCCCTCCCCCCTCTTTATATAGGCCCCCTAGGGGGGGCGCCGGCCCTAGTAGATGCAATCTC
>NC_041386.1:688533125-688536454 GCF_002162155.2 Triticum dicoccoides
CACCAGCCCACTAGGGGCTGGTTCCCCTCCCACCTCAGCCCATGGGGCCCTCCGGGATAGGTGGCCCCACCCGGTGGACCCCCGGGACCCTTCCGGTGGTCCCGGTAGAATACCGGTGACCCCCGAAACTTTCCCGATGGCCGAAACTTGACTTCCTATATATAATTCTTTACCTCCGGACCATTCCGGAACTCCTCGTGACCTTTGGGATCTCATCCGGGACTCCGAACAACTTTCGGGTTACCGCATACTCATATCTCTATAACCCTAGTGTCACCGAACCTTAAGTGTGTAGACCCTACGGGTTCAGGAGACATGCAGACATGACCGAGACGCCTCTCCGGTCAATAACCAACAGCGGGATCTAGATACCCATGTTGGCTCCCACATGCTCCTCGATGATCTCATCGGATGAACCATGATGTCGAGGATTCAATAAATCCCGTATAGAATTCCCTTTGTCAATCGGTAAGTTACTTGCCCGAGATTCGATCGTCGGTATCCCAATACCTCGTTTAATCTTGTTACCGGCAAGTCACTTTACTCGTACCGTAATGCATGATCCCGTGACCAGACACTTGGTCACATTGAGCGCATTATGATGATGCATTACCGAGTGGGCCCGGAGATACCTCTCCGTCAAATGGAGTGACAAATCTCAGTCTCGATTCGTGCCAACCCAACAGACACTTTCGGAGATACCCGTAGTGCACCTTTATAGTCACCTAGTTACGTTGTGACGTTTGGCACACCCAAAGCACTCCTACGGTATCCGGGAGTTGCACAATCTCATGGTCTAAGGAAATGATACTTGACATTTGGAAAAGTTCTAGCTAAGCGAACTACACGACCTTTGAGCTATTCTTAGGATTGGGACTTGTCCATCACATCATTCTCCTAATGATGTGATCCCGTTATCAATGACATCCAATGTCCATAGTCAGGAAACCATGACTATCTGTTGATCAACGAGCTAGTCAACTAGAGGCTCACTAGGGACATGTTGTGCTCTATGTATTCACACGTGTATTATGATTTCCGGATAACACAATTATAGCATGAATAACAGACAATTATCATGAACAAAGAAATATAATAATAACCATTCTATTATTGCCTCTAGGGCATATTTCCAACCTGTGATACTCCCATCTTCAGTATATGCATGTTGTGATACTCCCATCTTACGCAATTTGACTCATAGAACAAGAAACCACAACAAAACTGATTTTGAACATTCGATGCAACATACGGTAAACGTCTTGGATCTACTCCTTGGCTATTGTTATTTCAACTATAAACTTAGCCAGCAATCATCAGCAGCAAGTATGGACTTTGTTGTAGTTACAGAATCTGAAACAACACACACATCATGGAATTTCAAATCATAGCCAACAAATATTTTACCAGAACACAGGGTGTTCTTCTCTGTATTTTAGAAACATGCAAACAAAGGTTTCAGTACAGTCAAACAAGTGGAGTAGACAAATTTCATAATAGAATGTGTTCGCACCGTTTGGTTTATTTGCTTGGTTTATTTAAACAAAAGTTTCCGTACAAATAGACAAGTGGAGTAACATGTGTTTACTTTGCATGCTCAAGGTACACTAGTCTAATGAAAACAATATGCTCGAGGTACATTAGCAAGCAAACTAGTAGATCTTGGAGGTTGAAGCACTAAGATTAAGGAGTAACTTAATCAGAAGGGCCTAGCAAGCTAGCACAAGCATCAACAACCGTTTTAATCAATCAGAAGAGCAGGACTAGCTTAATCAATACCCTTATCCGTGAATTACAGGTAGGACTCAATCTTGGAGGTTGGCTTTGGGCTCTTGGTGGCGCTGCCAGCCTGCCGCCTTCCTTTGGCGCTTGAGTAGGCCGTCAACTCCTTGTAGTACACCATCCTCGCGTTCATACTCATAGCAAGGGCGACATACCAGGAGGGCGCACTCATTGCAGGCGACAAAGACATCGCCAGTGGTCGAAATGCCAACAGTGTCACCACATATATGGAAGGTCTGACCACTTGCGCCGTTCAACTCCTTACCCTGCATCAGCAAGATCAAAACAAGAGTACACACCCCTACGAAATTAACACAACTTGCCAGGAGACACAGCAATTCCTCATGTAGCATAGTCGGTCAATCAGCATTTGATCATCTGCTTAGCTTAAAGTTGGGACTATGATCATCAATGAATACTAAACAAGGTCCCAATATATCAGTGAGGTCTGGAACAGAAAAATCTCTTAATTTCTCCACCACTCGTCAATTAACAGAGAAGGAAAATGTGCCAAATCAACGAATCCAGCTCGCAACGCAACCCCGGTAGATTCATACATAATCAGGGGGATTGGAGTTGTTACCCCTAACCTCGCAACCTAGCCTAAGTTGTGTAATTCACTAACCTCGTAATAGCAACCTGGGCATGCCGGCCTACCAGTTCTTGAATGTAATTCACTACTTTCTACTGTATGTTTACATGAGTGACTGGATATGATGCAATTTACATGAGGTTGAGCTTCTGTGTGCCCTTAGAACAATTATGCACAGTGAAATCTGAAGGCGTAGACTAGCAGGTAGCGTACAAATCAGAATGTGAAGCTAGCGGCGCTGCTGATCCTGCGATTAGCGCTGTCCTGATTGACGGCCCTAGGAACGGGTCCAGGATGGGCCAGGAAAGGCCTCGAGGAAGAGGGATCTGGTCGGATTCGACTGATTCGCGGCGAAGAAACGTAACGGCAGTAACCCCGAACAAAGCAGAGCAAAGCTAGGGCTTCCTTACCCACGCAGAAGAAGCCACGCCCGGCCTGGGTGTCAGTGCAGCGGAGGGGAGGGGAGGAGGGCGCCAGATCCAACGATGCACGCACCGCATGAAGGAGCTGTGACGAGCAGAGATGACACCAAAACATTAAGGCGCTGATGCAGGCAGGAAGGGTGAGAGAGGGGGAGACAGACGTACATCATGGTCGGAGATCCGCCTTCACCATGGTCGTAGATGGACGGATGCCAATGCGCGTGGTGGAGGTCGACGAAGAACATCATGGTTGAAGTAGTAGATGACAGCATTGTGGTTGAAGTAGTAGACGATGCAGGACGCTCTGGGACCCACCGAGAGAAGGTGGGTGCGGATCCGCCGTCGCCGCCCCGTCCCCATCCATCCATGGGCGATGGGTGGGTTTCGGCCGCTGTAGCCACATCCGTAGATCTCAGGAGGGAGGGAGGGAGGTCGTCGGTGGGGGTGGTAGTGGAGAGGAATTGAGTGGATCTCCAGCCAGGGAGGGGAGGGGAGGTGCAAGCCGTGGTTGTGGTCGCCGACGGTGTTGAAGT
>NC_041386.1:688536730-688564618 GCF_002162155.2 Triticum dicoccoides
GGGGGGGGGTGGATGGAAAATGACCAGAGGACAGCGCTAGGGTTTCGGGGTTGGTGTGAAAGGGTTGAGGACGGCCGTTGGATCTGCAAGCATCCAACGGCGTATGATGCACGATCCACGTGAGACGTCCACGGACCAATCACAATGCAGTGTGATATTATGACCATCTAAATAGGTCATAGTTGCCTAAAAATAATGTGTTAAAATCATGTCAGCTATTTTTTGTGAAGGACCTACCATATAATTGTTGCAAAATTGGACCAAATTAATTTTATAAAATACTAGGCCATATCTAATGCACATTAACCAAATGGTTGAGTGTCAAAAGATTTTATCTACATCTGGTAAAAAAGACAAATTTCCGCTGATCCAGCTGGAAGCGGGTCAAATTTGAACTGTAGCTGCCTCATAGTTTGCTATTTATTTTTTCCAAAAATCATTTCTAGGTACATAAGTATCTATTTTATCAGAGAAACACCAAAAGTTTTTCCAAGATTCAACCACTAGCTAGGAACGGTCAAGCCCGCCGTTTTGACCGCATTTTGAAACGGGCATAAAAAATTCAAAAGAAATCAAAAAATTGGAAAACCTTCGCATTGTGTCATCATATGTGACCAAGTTTCCAGGAAAAATAATAAACTTGTAATACGGAAATTATTTTTAAAAAATGTTCTAAAAAACGAGCTGTCATGCGTGAAGATTCATGGCTTTCAAGCCAAATGATCTATCTTATGGCCACATTCATGGCATGGTTTGTTCAAATGATCTCATATTATGCATAAGGGTGCATCTTGGAATTCCAAACAATGTTGCCTAAGGGAGTTTTCATTTTCTTTGCACGGAAAATTCATTTTCCATTTTTCGAGTGCCCGAAATGAGGTTTTTTGTTAAGGAACTACCAAATAATTATTGCAAAAATGGACCAAATTAATTTTATAAAATACTAGGCCATATTTAATGCACAAATGACCAAATGGTTGGATGTCAAAAGCTTTGGTACATCTATGGTGAAAAAGATAAATTTTCGCTGACTCAGAAGGAAGCGGGTCAAATTTGAACTGTAACTGCCTCATAGTTTGCTCTTTATTTTTTCCAAAAATCATTTCTAGGTACATAAGTATCTATTTAATCAGAGAAACATCAAAAGTTTTCCAAGATTCAACCACTAGCTAGGAACGGTCATTCCCGCTGTTTTGACCACATTTTCAAACGGGCATAAAAATTTCAAAAAAAAAATTCAAAAAATTGGAAAACCTTCGCATTGTGTCATTTTATGTGACCAAGTTTCCAGGGAAATAATAAACTTGTAATATGGAAATTATTTCAAAAAAGTGTTCTAAAAAACGAGCTATCATGCGTGAAGATTCATGGTTTTCAAGCCAAATGATCAATCTTATGGCCACATTCATGGCATAGTTTGTTCAAATGCTATCATATTGTGCACAAGGGGGCATATTGGAATGACAAACAATGTTTCCTAAGGAAGTATTCGTTTTCTTTGCACGGAAAATTCATTTTCCATTTTTCGAGTGCCCGAAATGAGGTTTTTTGTTAAGGAACTACCAAATAATTATTGCAAAAATGGACCAAATTAATTTTATAAAATACTAGGCCATATTTAATGCACAAATGACCAAATGGTTGGATGTCAAAAGCTTTGGTACATCTATGGTGAAAAAGATAAATTTTCGCTGACTCAGAAGGAAGCGGGTCAAATTTGAACTGTAACTGCCTCATAGTTTGCTCTTTATTTTTTCCAAAAATCATTTCTAGGTACATAAGTATCTATTTAATCAGAGAAACATCAAAAGTTTTCCAAGATTCAACCACTAGCTAGGAACGGTCATTCCCGCTGTTTTGACCACATTTTCAAACGGGCATAAAAATTTCAAAAAAAAAATTCAAAAAATTGGAAAACCTTCGCATTGTGTCATTTTATGTGACCAAGTTTCCAGGGAAATAATAAACTTGTAATATGGAAATTATTTCAAAAAAGTGTTCTAAAAAACGAGCTATCATGCGTGAAGATTCATGGTTTTCAAGCCAAATGATCAATCTTATGGCCACATTCATGGCATAGTTTGTTCAAATGCTATCATATTGTGCACAAGGGGGCATATTGGAATGACAAACAATGTTTCCTAAGGAAGTATTCGTTTTCTTTGCACGGAAAATTGATTTTCCATTTTTCGAGTGCCTGAAATGAGTTTTTTTGTGAAGGACGTACCATATATTTGTTGCAAAATTGGAGCAAGTCAATTTTATAAAACACTAGGCCATATTTAATGCACAATTAACAAAATGGTTGAGTGTCAAAAGTTTTGATCCACATCTGGTGAAAAAGACAAATTCACGTTGATTCAGTTGGAAGCGGGTCAAATTTGAACTGCAGATGCCTCATAGTTTGCTATTTATTTTTTCCAAAAATCATTTCTAGTTACAGAAGTATCTATTTAATTAGAGAAACACCAAAAAAATTCCAAGATTCAACCACTACCTAGGAATGGTCAAGCCCGCCGTTTTGACCGCATTTTGAAACGGGCATAAAAAATTCAAAAAAATCAAAAAAATGGAAAACCTTTGTATTGTGTCATTATATGTGACCAAGTTTCCATGAAAAATAATAAACTTGTAATACGGAAATTATTTTAAAAAAGTGTTCTCAGAAACGAGCTATCATGCGCGAAGATTCATGGCTTTCAAGCCAAATGATCAATCTTATGGCCACATGCATGGCATAGTTTGTTCAAATGATCTCATATCGTGCACAAGGGGGCATCTTGGAATTCCAAACAATGCTGCCTAAGGGAGTTTTCATATTCTTTCCACGAAAAATTCATTTTCCATTTTTTGAGTGCCTGAAATGAGTTTTTTTTTGTGGAGGACCTACCATATATTTTCCAAGATAAATTCACGTCGATTCAGTTGTAAGCGGGTCAAATTTGAACTGCAGGTGCCTCATAATTTGCTCTTTATTTTTTCCAAGAATCATTTCTAGGTAAATAAGTATCTATTTAATCATAAATACATGGTTTGATGGCGAGACATCGAGGTTTGGACGGTGGCCGAGGCCCCAACTCTAGAGCGCATAAGCTCGCATGCCCGCCGCGTGGTCACCGCGTGACCGTGGCGTTGCCATGCGTTCTGGGTAGCCTAGGCATGTCTAGTGGGTTGGGCACTCCCCGGATAGGTGCTAGGAAGAAAATTATAATATAAGATTCTCATGAGGAGACCGAACTATGCTCAAACATGAATTAGCAGCCAAGTGTTTGATTAGCGGTACGGGAAATGCACATGGCCAATGGGCGTGAGTTTTGGCTGAGGATGATCATATACTAAGAAGAGTGTCTTCACAAATTTTAGGGAAATCAAGAATATATAAATAACACTTCCTTCACAAAGTGCTGCTCTGAACAGAATAGGAAAATGAATATTGTTGAGTTATTTTTGAACTAGGCAAGGAAGGTTTTTGACATATTTAATGAAGATACGATCCAAACAATTTATGAGAATTTTTTGGAAATTTTTGAAATAACAGAAATATAGGTTGCTTCACAACCTAGGGCAAAAATTGACACATGGACATGACACGAAGGAAAAACTGATGAGATGGCGCCTAGTCATCACAACCCACCACAATCTACAAGGCTATGACCATCTATATTGGTCGTTAACAACTAGAAATAAGGTATCGGACCAGCACTGTTTGCTTTATGACCATTTCGTGTAAGGAAATTGCAACCTTTCTGACCAAAATGGTCGCAATGGTTTAGGGTTTGGAGCCCCCCGAACAGATTTTGACCAATTGGTCTGAAATGGTCATAGATCTATGACCAATTCTTCCAGGGTCACTGACAGAAGGTCACTAGTTGACATATTTCTTGTAGTGCATGCAATATTCATGCAACTGAATTCTCTACACTTCAAAGCCTTAATTTAGCTGAAACTAGCATATGTTGGATCACAACGACACCTCCTCAATGATAGGCATATGACCGGGCTAGAAGATAATCATCATAGATGATTGCATCATAGATGATAGTTTTGTGATGAGGACCGGTGTATACATATAAGTGATGATTTTTTGCAAGAAGCCATTTGGGATGAGTTCCTCAGCCGTTACATGGTATCCTCAGCCGTGTGGAGTACTGCACCACGTCGATGGGAGAAGGGCCCAGTCTTGCTGCACCACCCTTGCATGCAGAGGCAATTTCTACTGACGTGGTTATGCACTAACTTCCATGAAGCAATGAACGGCGCCGATGGATCGTTTAGATTACGGAGTGGTTCATGACACTGGACACATGCATGTTTCGCTCTAAACTTTGCTGCAGGATTGTTATCAGGCACTACTAGAATCGCACTGGTTGCCAGGTTTCCAGGGAACTCGGCAGAGCATGGAATCATCTCGGCGATGTCTTCGTCGAGTTCCAAACTGGGTGAACTGCACTCGGATGTACACTGGCCGAAAATCATTAAGTTTGCCGAATTCTTTCTATTGTAAACTCAGCAAATATTTAAATAATATTTGTTGAGCTAAGTGTTTACCTACTCAACTGCTGACAGATCCAAGGGTGAATACAACGTATCGAGGGTCCAAAAATTATAGATAAGGGACCTACTTCGCTTTTTGTTGTGACTCGTTTATGACACCGCCCTTGTGACTATGGTGTCTCGATGCATCTCTCCCGGCACAACATAAGAATAAAAACAGAAGGAGTCCCAAAGCACAATAAAAGCCTGCTAAGCTTGAGCTTCACATATCTCACCATGTTTTAATCGGTGATGCTGAAGTCTGATATTTCTATGGGGTAAGGGCGTATAGGTACATCATCTAACATATAAAGCCTCCTAGAGTGGTAGTCACAACGAAGGCCTCGAGCGCACGGTACCACGCGAGGGAAAAAAGACCACCGCACCGCGCCGCGCGTGGGGATGCAGCACACCACGCGAAGGAAAAAAAACACCGCACCGCATCGAACCCTAGCCCCAATCCACAGCCCCGCGCCCCTCGCTCCTCCCTCCCTCGTCCACGCCCCTCGCTCCTCCCTCCTTCGTCCGCCGCCACTCCCTCCCACCTCCTCCTCCTGCGCCCTAGGAGCCCCGACGCCGACTGCTACTCCTCCACCGCCTCGCCTCTTCCTCCTCCTGGCCTTCCCATCGCTCGGGCGCAGGCTTCCGTGGCCAAGCGCTTCGAGGGCGAACCCGTCTCCACCGCCAGCTCTGGGTTCGCGCGGGACGGGCTCCCCCGCCTGGCCGGCCTCGACGAGCATGGCCTCGATCCGGCCTCAGCCTGAGGACCTCGAGCCGAGGAGTGCGGCCTCGATCGGGACTCGGCATCTGGGGCGACGGCAGAGGAGGAGGGGAAAGGAGGGGAGCAGCAACCAACATCTGGGGCGGCGGTGGCTGGACTCCATGAGCTGGCCGGCGACGGCGGCGGTGCTGGATTCGATCTGCAGGAGAGGGAGGGAGGCGAGGATTGGTGAAGAACTCCGTTGCCGCTGCGTGCCGTGCTTCTGGATCGAGCGCTGCCTGACCAAGGGATAAGAGTATGAGGTAAAACTAGCCACCATGCTCCTGTGCGGGCTGCATCTCCACATCTCCCGTTTCATTATTTCACCATTGCTGCCTCTTCTCCTCTTCGTTGCTCTGCTTCTTCTGCTGATTTCTCTTTTTCATTTTTTCTCTTTGTGGCGCAGCCGGGGATGAGAGGAGCAGCTGCTGAAGCAGGCGCGGTGCTGGTGCACTGCTGGCGAAGCGGTCGTCGACGGTGCCGTCGACATCGTCCTTGGCAGAAGGTAAGCCAAGATCAATCTCTCACAATATTCCTTTGTCGTAGGTGTTCTTATGAAACTTAGTGATTGGACTTTCTCTGTTATGTTTCACACATTGCTACTTTTAGTTATTCCCGTTTGGCTTGCGGATATGCTCCTGCTGAGAGTTTATTTTCTCTATCCAACATCATTGCAGGTTGGTGCTTCCTCTCCTTCTCACTGCAGCTACCTATGCATGTATTATTCTAGGATTTTGCAAGTTAAATACTCATGTGTGCTGAACTGAAAAGTTCTCTATGCAACATCTATTGCAGGTTGGTGTTTCTTACCTATGCCTCTATTATTCTAGGATTTTGAAAGTTAATTGCTCATGTGTGCTGAATTGAAAAGCTCAATGAAAGGCACTTATTTCTATGTTGCTATAAGAATCTGTAGAGAAGAAAGCATTTAGCACTGCTGCCCCTGCTGTACATAATTAGAGGAATAGTTTGGTTCAGTTAGAGGAATTGGTGTTTTTGGATAGTGATGTTTGGGCCAATTCTGGGCTGACCAGTCCATAATTTCAAGTCTCCAAATATAAGTTGTAGTGTAGGTCTCAAGCTTTCCAAAGAGTATTTGTTTGTGCTTTTTGGCCAGGCAGTTTCAGAGCAGCCATCAATTTAATGTGCTGTCCAGGAAGTTATTATCCTGAGCGCAGTTTTTTCATTTGCCAGTTTACGGCCTGTTAGAGGTTGAATTAAAATAAACTTTCAACATGATAGTTGTAGATATGTTTCTGTAGATGCTTATACACATATAATTTGTCTGAATTCCTCTTCTATATCGAATCCTATAAAAATATTAAAGGAGGTTGTACTATGTTGGACAGAATTTCATTCTCAGCTTCATCGGCGTCAGCTTCATCACCAAGAGGACGGACTCCGGAAGGTAGCCTCCTCCTAAGGCGCCAGACCGGTAACTCCCGAAACGTCCATCCTTCCTAACATTATTTTCTGGTGATGCACTGTTAGGGTTCGTGTTCATTGCCATTTTGGATTCATATGTGAAGTCTATTTTTGTTAATTACAGTTAATTAATTTCTTAATTCATGGTTGTTTTAGTTGCTGACCATACGATTGGTAGCCTTGGACAGAAGAGGGCCAGCAACAAACAGAAGCAACCATTGTCCTGTCCAAAACATGTATATCTTCAGTTTTGGTTGCCTTCTGTTTACTTGCCAACAAGCGACATTGAGCTCACATATTTACTGTTTGATTTGTTATATACTTAATCTGCTAGACGAAGTGTAAAAGGGAAATTCATGCTCGACAATTTTGTATATTTATAAACCTAGATACTACTCTAATTGGTTTTACTTCTTCCATATATTTTCTCCTCCCAGTGTGTATAAATAGTGCACAAAGTTAATTTCTTTTCCGTCTCCACCGCATCTAATTTTAAAGAAAATAGAGAGGAATCTGAGAGATACACAACCAGAAGAATTTTGTTTCTTTGAGTTTTCGACCGTGTCTAACTTTTGGTAAAAGAGAGAGGAATTTGAGATAGATAGACAACCTGAGGAGCTTTGAACAGCTTTGAACGTCCGAGTATGCCGCCGGCCTCCTCGCCGCTGTTGTCGCGTGTCTGGCACCAGTGTGTGGCAGCTGCTGAGATGTGCGCAGTTTACTCCCAGTTCCGTGATGGTGTTGAAAAGCACCTTAACTGAGCCAAGGAATTTAGTAGCTTTGTGGGATGACTAAACAAATTTTTTTGCTCTTCCTATGCTATCTTCTCATATTATAATTTTGGTGTCCTGGTATGCAGGGATCAGCTTTGGTGGCATCCGATGCTGCCAGACCACTGGGTTAGAGCAGAGGAAGCTGACATGGTGTTCGACATTCAGATGGTCATTGTGATCGACTAGATGCGGCGCCTCATGTCACCCCGAGCCTCCAGGGCTTGTTAGCGGTGCTCATAAAGTAAGAATATTCTTGCAAGTGCTCGTTTCCCATATGCTTGCCCATTCCTGTCTCGCATCAAGCTTTCATTTATTTCCCTAAAATTCCTCTAATTTGATGTGTGCATGTCTGAGAAAGAAATAAGAGGAATAAGCTATGGTATGTCTTGGGAAGTACATTATTTCCCTGGCTTGTGAAATTAATGCGCCCAAATTCGCGTACAGTCTGGTTTCGGACTAACAATGCCTCCTTGTGTTATATTGCAACTAGAAAAAGAGATGGACATAATAAAGAAGCTTGGTGAACAAATATATATCTGAACCCTCTACGCAGTATAGATGCTATAATTTCTGTTAAATGGAAGTTAGATTCAGATTCTTAAAAATATTATCCTTCAGTCCTATACATACAAGGTACTGTCTTGGCATGGATATAGCCTGCAACCCGCATCTCTAAACAACGCGAACCTATCCATAATCATAAACTTGTGTATTGATCCTCCATTCAGATTTGCAATGGCCCAATGCATTTCGGTCGATATATATGTGATGCCATTGGTTGGCCTGGATCGGATAGCTAGGTTTGATCAATTCGGTTAATATATGTTTATGTTTCTGTTTAGGTTTCCACACCTTTTGATGCGTGTGCGTGCGGCCATTGAGTAACTTGATCTGTTTTCCTGGCTATTCTATTTCTGTTTAGATTTCGGCACCTTTTAAATGTGCTACCATGCGGGTAACCTGATTCCATTTTAATGGCAACGGGACCTGCAAGTGCATGGCCCACTGCTAATAGTCCTAGAAGCGATCGAAATTGTTGCTATTTTGACTTTGTCTGCTACATGGACTGCTATTCTGATCTCTATGTTTTCCCATTGCTTCGTTCGGTATGTCCACGTAAAACCAGAAATTACATGCATTTGAATGATGATAGCTTAGCACTTGATGATAAATGTGATGTTGTTTTATGTTAATGTGAAACCCGATCTATCGGTTGTTAGTTTGAATCAGTACCCAAGCCATCCTCCTCACTGCCCTCCTCTCAGTTATTTAGGTAGTTCTTCCTTCTTGGGTAACAATGAGAAAACGATTAGGTTAGTTACACAGTATACTTCATGATTGCGGTAGGCACAAAATGCTTGGCAGACTGAAATAACTATGCCTCGTTTCTATTATCAAGCTCTGGGTGTATATTGAGATGCCTTTGTACAATGAAAGATCCATGGGATTGTTTGTTTGCTTGTAGATTTCCGTGTAGATATTTGAATTGTGCAAATATTTAATTCGATTTATAATTTGTTGTCTCTTGATGTCGCTAATTTTGTATGAGCTGGAGGTGATAGTGAAGGTCGATATTTTGATCTTGAATGGAATTTTCATCTTCTTGATTTTCCTCTATCTATGTAGAGGTCTCAAGAAAGATAAAAGAACTTGTGGTTCAAGCAGCAAGAAGATAGCCAGCCTAAATGAATCAAAACAAGAACAAGCGTCGGGAATTTACAAATGAGGAAGTGCAGCTGGTATGGCCTCTCTGTTTCTTCTTGCCATTTTATAGTTGACTTCCTGCCATGATTTGCTTCCTAAAAGAAATAGCAGTCAACTTGAAATAAGTAATTTATCTAGCTACAAATGCTTATTCTAGACTGATTATGTTTCTTCCAATTGCGGACAGTGTTTTTTAGTTGACACTTTAGTCTACATATCTGCCAAATATTTACATGTTTGCATGGCCAGAAAAAAAAATCAGATACTGTACTTAAGCGTTAGTGATGGGTTAGTTATTCTACTTCTTTCGGCTAAATGTTTAGCAAGGACTGCATGTTTGAAACAACTAACTCACCTTGCTTTTGGTACATTTTCCTTGTATATAACTCGCTTTTCTATTTCTCGGGGACAAGAACACCATATAGAGATTTGAGAGGTTGGCCCTGGTTTTAGAAACAATGCGCCTGATGGTTTAAATTTATTCTGCTCCTTACATCAGGGTCTGTGGTACTTTCAGACTTGAGGGAAGATTTTACTGTATGATATAAATTAAATCATTTGTTTCTACTACATGTTAAAGGAGTTGGCCAATGTTGGCATGAAGCCATAAAAGTTAGCTGGATGTGGAGGAATTTGGTAGTGGTGGTGAATTGGCACCTTTTCCTTGCTTGCCATCATGCCATGATTTGAAATTTAGTTGTCAGGCTACGTAATTCACACCGAGACCAGTGAAAGGAATTCGTGCGCTCCATCATACATTGCGCCTCTAAACTTAGTTTGTTGACTAAATTGTGTAGTTCCCTTTTGTCGTTCTCTACTCCTTTTGCAGTTTTAACCGTAAAATATGATATATCATATAATGGTTATTTTGTACATCGAGCAGGTGATGTAATTACTTTCAATAGCGCTTCAGCTCTGCAATCGACAGTTTGACCTCATGCTAGGGCAGCCTCAGCCAGTTGCCTCTTCTATCAAAGGTAAAGAACAGAAGCCTTTTTATTGATATTGCTGTATGGCAAGTTTACTGGAAATTATGATTCTAAGTGGGTGTGAATAACATGCTTTGTCTTGAAATAATGACATATGGAGAAATAAGTATATACCTCCAAGGGAACTGTCATGTGTTTGCGGATAGGATTCTGAAAGCTTATAAACTTATTTTCAAAGCTTGCCTATTAATTTTATCATATAAGTTGAAATTCAGTAAAACATTCCCACTTGAGAGTGATCTATTGTTATTCCCTTAAATGTTGATCCAAGTGTCATAAATGGCACAAGATGCAGTTTTGATTAGATTTTGAGTGAAATTTATACTGTCTTGCGGTGATGCATGATGTTATTTATTTCATTAGAGAGAGATAAGTGTTAACCTATTAAGTTAATTAGGGTGACCGATTTAATGCTTATGTTAATTATTTGCAGTTTATTTACGGGAGAAAATAGTGGTAGTTTATTTATTGTCATTGGTTAAGACTGCTGCTATTAGATCTATATGGTTGCGGTAAATCTTCAATTATTTGCTAAAATGAGGGCTTAATGTTCCGCTATTAGGTTAATTAGGCTAGCAGCTTTTAGCACTTCTCATCTATTGGTTCAACTATTATTTTGTGAGAAAGAAAATTTACCCTCGCTTTGTCCCTACAGGATAATGACTACCTGATAGTGATTCCTTATGCTCACATCTTTGGCCTCATGCTGCAAGCTCTAAAGCTGCCCCCTGCAACTTACCAGCACAAAATATACCCAGGCGGAAAGAATCGTGTGACAGTGACTTCCATTTTTACTTTGGAATTGCTAGATGGTTCACTTGTCCCGAGTTCTATACCAGGTGCAATCTTAGATAGCTATGAAGATGCAGAAGTCAGTGCTGCTATGGAGGCTATTAGATTCATGGAGAATGCATATGGCAAAGAAATGAGAGGCTACCACTACACCCATGTCAAGAGGCTAGAAAATCAAGTGACGCACCTGGTCAAATGGTTGACTTCATGAGACAATCAAGAAGCTGCGCAAAACATGCTACTACGCTGTCAGGTACATGAACTCATATTCTACCCAGATAGAAAACACAACATCTGCTCGCCACCTGAAAGGTCAGGACAACACCAAAGGAGTTATGAAAACAGCTCTTGCAAGCATCGAAGGACTGACGCAAAGGCTACGCTACATTGCTATGAAGTTTGAGCAGCGCCTTGAAGCAACCAGCAACGGTTTCTGGTAAACTTTGCTGCATGTATCCTGGATAGCGTGCTTCATCGGTTACCGCAACAACCACCTTTTGTTTCATATCTATCAGACCAGCATCTTTCCCATTTTGGACTACTCCCAGCAAGATATGTATAGACTTTAGTCCTCCCTTGCTGCCTCTATGGTGAAAAGTAGTCTATGATGTAGTTTACGATCTTTAGATTTTATTGTTGTCTGTATAGTCAAGAGCGGTTTACCATCGCTTATTGTATATATGTGAAGGTCTCCTCTTCTACTGTTGTTTCACAACACTATGACCGAAGAAAACAACTTTTCCTTTTATCCATGCTTTCACACTAATGTTTGCATCAAACATTCCCTGTGATCATATCTGCAGCACTTAGGATGTGTTTGGTTTCAGGAACCAACCGGAATATAATGGGTCGGACTCGTTCCTGGGCCACGTTCTAGCGTTCAGTTGGTAACTGGGACGGAACCCACTCGTTACCATTGAGCGAATATTCTGCTGAGATCCGGAACCGAGCGGTTTCTCCAAATCGAGCGGACCACGTGGAACCGTGCTCAGCGCTCGTCCCTCTCTATCTCGCACGTCGTACTCCACTTGCACGAAGCCCCCTCGATCCATCCCTCCTGATCCAAGCCGCCGGCCGGTCCTCTCCTAGATCCGCGCCGCCGGCCGGTCCTCTTCCTCGCCTCATCCTGAATCGGCTGACGGGCGGCGGGTGCACGGCTCACGGCCGAGAAGACGGGCGGCAGTGGGCGGCGGGGCTCACGCTCGGAAGACGAGCGGTGGCATCCAGTGCTCGGCGGGTAGTTGGAGAGGGTGGCGGCTGACGCTGGTGGCACCGGCGGGCCCATGGCCAAGGCCGGGAAGAAGGGCGCCTGATTCCAGGCGGCAGCCATGGCGAGCTTAGAAGAATTCAGGAAGGTTCAATTGGCTAATCCATGTAAGCAACGATCCTCAAAACTGGATATGGTTCTGATAATCTGATGTGAATGTCTAGAACAGTGTGATCTTCATGTATGCCGGGCGAGGCGAGATAGGAGAATCGAGTGATGTTTTCACTTTGGTGGAGGCACCTGACTTGTTTTCCTCGATGATGAAAAGACAAAGAAAATGTTATTTTGGAATTAGAAAAGAAAGCTCAGGAACATATTATCAATGTTGCGTATGATACCAGAAAAGCAAACACCAATTTGAACAATTTTCATTCCATACCATTCCACCAACCAAACATGGAGACGTAACCGTTCCATTCCACTACATTCTTATACCAAACACAGAGACGGAACCATTCCATTCCTATGGAACGGAACCATGACATTCCATTACACTTTGTTCCTGAACCAAACACACCCTTACAAGCTCATATTAAGATTTCCCAATCGATCCTGTACACATTCAACCAATGTATATAAGCTATTCTTTTTGAACAATAATAGGTTAGAGCATACTCTCACACCGATTAGCTTACATTCGGCCTTTGCGCCATTGGCGCAACGGGTCATCTAGTTCTTTATAAAGCTAATCGGGTTGGTAGCAGAACCACTAGTTTTTAATTCACTAAAGTCACAACTGTCAGGATTCTTGAATGCTTAGCTGTGGGGGTAGAAGCCAATATTCATGCAACTGAATTCTCAATACTTCAAAGCCTTAATTTAGCCTAAACTAGCGTAGGTTGGATCACAACGACACCTCGTCAATGATAGGCATAGGACCGTGCTAGAAGATACTCATCACAGATGAGTGCATTATAGATGATAGTTTTGTGTTGAAGGCTGTTGCATATATATATGTGTTGATTTTTTTTAAGAAGCCATTTGGGATGAGTTCCTCAGCTATTACAGGGTATCCTCAGCCGTATGGAGTACTTCACCACGTCGATCGGAGAGGGGGCCAGTCTTGCTGCATGCAGAGGCAATTTCTACTGGTGTGGGTATGCACTAACTTCGATGTAGCACTGAACGGCGATGATGGATCGTTTAGATTATGCAGTGGTTCATGACACTGGAACATGCATTTTCACTCTAAACTTTGCTGCAGGATTGTTATCAGGCACTACTAGAATCGCACTGGTTGCCAGGTTTCCAGGAGACTCGGCAGAGCATGGAATCATCTCGGCGATGTCTTCACCGAGTTCAAAACTGGGTGAACTGTACTTGGATGTACACTGGCTGAAAATCATTAAGTTTTCCAAATTCTTTCTAACGGAAACTCAACAAATATTTAAGTAATATTTGCCGAGCTTCGCCTGTTCAGAAATGTGATAGACCACACCGTCAGGCGGGGCAGGGCATTAAAAAAATGCATCGTGGCACTAAGGTCTGCCGAGTTCTAGTGAAACTCGGCAGAACCCTGTCGAGTAAGAGCCCGACGCGTGACACTGCCTCATTGGCCGATGCCACATTTTCCGAATGCGCATGGAATGAAACAGGGAAAATATTTTGCTGAGTTTGGTACTCAAAGAACATCTGTTGAGTAGGAGCATGATGCGTGGCACTGCCTCATTGCCCAGTACCATGTTTTGCCAAGTTGTTCTACACTAAACTCGGTAGACGTTTGCATTTTGCCGAGTTTGGTACTCGATGAAAGTTGTCGGTGGGCTACAATCGAACCAACACTTGCCGAGTTCTGAGCTCAGCATAGGAATTTTACGTGGACTAGTACGAAAATGAATCAGCACCAACTGGCATGGTAATACATCACACGAGGACAGACGAAGAGTCGTCCACAAATGCATTGACGGCTTGAGCTACCATTTCCTCCAGGAGTAACATTTGTAACGTTTGTTCATGAAATGTCTGCTGACTCCTTGCTTTGCATCTTCTCTTGTTTGCTCTACAGCAGAGTACAGTGGTTGCAGGTTCTGAACCACGCAAAAATAAAGATGCCTATGCCTTGTCGATGTAGTAAATAAAATGAAATGGTAAGCTCAGGCGTAGCCGCAGGTCAATGAGAAGCAGGTGTGGAGTACTGCACCGGGATCGGAGAGGAGCCTATTCTTGCGGCACCATCCTAGCACGCAGAGGAATAACTGAGGGAAGTTCTACTGCCGTGCACAAACTTGCATGGTACACTGAATGGCGACGACAAGTGGTTCAGAATCGGCAATGAAGTTTGAGGCATGCATGTTTTAGTCTTCGCGACACATGGTGCTAGTTATACTCTAATTCATGTGTACGTAGGAGTTTTTACCTAGTATAATGTTCCCAGAGTCTACCATCCCATAACACTTCTATCAAAATACCATGGCATGAACACAGTTGACAGAGGCAATGTTTCTTGTGGCATCTGCAGCATGGAATCCTGGGTTAAAAGCATGGCCATTTATAGTACCCGGATAGCCGTGGACTGTGGTTGTCTAGTACCGCTTCATTGCGCAATGATCTTTCAATCAATGGTAGCAGTAATTAACTGTATTGCCCATGAGTTTAAATTACTATATTGCATCTCCAACGGGTTTCCACGTGACAACCACCACATGCAGTTTTTAGTTTTCAGGTTGACAAGATACTCATAGAAATATATTATGTACACAAAATACATGGCTGATTAATATGAAAAGAAGAGAAACGTGTGAAACAACTAAACAAAGCAAAACACCTAACAATTGATGTAACAAGTCAACAGTCACAGTAGTTGTAAATAGTATACCTCAGAAGTTAAAACATTCTCATCAGTGCCACGATCTGAAATACATAAGTCCGCACTCTCTAATCATAATTTAATTTACTTTGAGCATGCAATCACATAAGAATTGAAACATCTTCATGGCAGTATCTTCCTCTTAGTGTAAATAACAATAAACTATCACAATTGGCATTAGGGTTAAGAAAAAAGTACCGATTTTCGGGTTCACTGATAACTACCACTTTTCCCTATTTTCGTAAAAAAAGGTTGATGATTGTGTTGGTTAATTTTAAGCGCGATTATGATATGGATGTCCAACATGTAAGCGCAGACATGGCATAAAAGTTAACGCCGTTTGTTTGGACTGTTATGTTGGATTTTATTGCAGTAGGGGCCCACATGTTAGTCTCAGTAAAAAATTCTGTGTAAATCAAAATCCCCATGTAAGATTCTACATTGTCCGGTGTGACTGCCTAGCAGTGTCCATTTGGGAGGGACAGCGTGGGCAGCGTCTTCGCCCTTGTCTCCGAAGTAGCCACTATGGTCTTGTGTGCTATCGGCCATCGTATATGTGGTCCGCCACGTGGATAATCATGGGCATATGCATGGCCGGCGTGCACAGCCGGGCATAGGGATATGCACATGCACAGTCAGGGCTCGCAAGGCGTTCAGGTCTGGCAGTGACTTATGCGAGATTGGTTTTTCCATCCGCAAGATACCTCTTGCGAGGTACCTACTAATTCATGTGTACATATGAGTTTTTACCCAGTACAATTTTCCAGCGTCTTCCAGTTCCACAACATATGTATCAAGATACTCTTGCACGAACATGTTGATAGAGGCAATGTTTCTAGTGGCATTTGCATCATGGAAACTTGGGATATATGGGATGTCATCTATAGTACCTGGCTAACCGTAGTTGTTTAATATCTATGAACTAATGCTGGCAGTACATGAATTTAATTTAGTCTATTACATCGCCAGCAGACCTCCACATGATAACCACATGCAGTTTTGAGCTTAATTAAATAATCTTTGAAATCTATTATAAACTCAAAATATGTGACATGTTAATAAAAAAGGCTAATATGCTAAAAAAATAAACAAAGAAAAACATCTAACAATTGATTCAGTAAGTCAATAATCCGAACAGATATTACAAATAGTATACCTCGGAAGTTAAAATATTCTCATCAATGCAACCATCTAAAATACATTGATCTACAGTAAACCTTAATTAAAATTCCTTGAACCTAGCAATATAAATTGTTCAAAAAATATTGGTCACATCATCCTCTTCTTACCGCTTCCCCTTTGATGTGGTTAGTGTTGGTACAAACCCCGAACCAGGTCGCCCCTCTCTCTCTGTCTGTCTGTCTCTCTCTCTCTCTCTCTCAGACAAAGGTGGAACAAGGAGCACACTGGATTTTTCCAGGCGCACAAACGCCTCGCCGCAGGAACAGCGCCTCGACCGCATGAATAGCCTCAATTTAATGGGCATTTACCTGGGCTCGGCAACACACCGCAACACTTCCATCAGTACATGGCTAGGAGTTTGTATACCCAGGCTAGCGCCCACACACACACCTAGCTAGCTACCACGTCGCGGCCACCATGCATGCACGCACGCACGCCGGCAACTAACAAGCTAACTACATGCTCCCTAAAAAAAACAAGCTAACTACATGCAACTTACTCCTACATGCGCGCACTTATCCACTCAACTGATTACTTGCATGTTTCTAGCGAAAGACCTCATCCATGCACTCCAGGACTCGGCCGCTCTACCGCACACCACGGCTAGCTCTCCGGACGAGCGCTCCAGGACGCGGCTGGCAACAGAACCACGCACACGTCAAGATTAGTGCTAACAGTTAGTGCAAGCACTCACCAGAATGGTTGGAGCATCTAGACTTCACTTCTATTACCCATTCCATGTTCTTCTTCCTCACATTGCCCTCCACCTTCTTGGGTCCATTGATGCAACTTATAGGCCGTTCGTTTCTGCCTCTTCTCTAATGTACACCACAGCCAGCAAGCATGGTGGTTTACTGAAGTAGATGGATACTACAACGTCTCACTCCTGATTCATAGTAGAGACTTGTCTTGATAATGCTAAGGCCCTAATTTTGTCAAGGTTGTTGGGCTACTAGGCCATTGGTTTTATATGGCGTTGTTTCCTTTTTCAAGGATATGTCATGGAAAGACATAACAGGAACATAGTATGGAATGGCAAGACTGCAGGTACAGCGTTGTATGCGGCTACAAGATTAAGCTAGTGGTCTAATCACTATGACCAAGAAAGAGGACCTATCACCCCTAATGAGATGTGCCACACCCCAGTTGGCCCCTTAATCTACAACATGTTTGAGAAATCAGAATTCAATCGACCGACAGCACTATTGAAGATGACATCATTTTGATGGGTCCAAACGTCTAGGCCAGCAGCTTGATGCCATTCCACACATCATTGATACGAGGTGCCCCATCTGCAACACTCGACCACCACTCCAGGAGATTGGAGTCTGACTACTGTCGAAATCAAAATGGTGTTGATCATGAATAACTAACAGTGATTCATGAATATTATTCTATTTTGATTTGTTTTCTTTACAATCATTATTTTTTTACGAATGAACTTTGTTTTGTAGTTTGGTGGTAGAAATATTGTGTCCCATGAAAAATTGCATGATTTGGTACATCAGTTTAACGAAGGTGAGAGAAATATGAAGAAAACCAGTCATGCATTCATAATGATGAAATTTTACTTTATCAGCAAGGGCGTACAACATTGCAAGCATAGCTTGGCAATATGGAGATCAAGAAGCATCTTCACCAATTCATCGGCGAAACAGGAAAACACACTAAAGACATGATTTAAACCCTACTCACCTAAATTTTCTTTGCATTATGTATTTATAATGTGGGCGACGAGGTTGCACAATTACAATGCCAATAGAAGTAGTCAGTAATCACATGTGTCAGACTATGCCATTGTTGTTTTCACTTTGTTGGCCTCGGGAGTCAAGGTTCCATTCAGTTTCAAATAAATGCAACGGCTGTAATAAAATCACACATTTCCACTGTCTATATTTTGCAAGTACTTAAAAAGATCTTTCTTGATGCTAAAATATATTTTTTTACCATCAACCTGAATAGATCTGACATTTCTAAAGCGATTTAACTTGGTGTTGATAATTAGTTTCTACACTCTTTGGAGATAGCAACATTGGTCAGTCTCTTGTTGCATCCTTGTAGAGGAAACCCCTACTGTGGATCCAACTAATTTGTACCCCCTCTGCTCCTAAATAAAATTTTTTCTAGAGATTCTAATATGGACTACATACGAAGCAAAATGAGTGAATCTACACTCTAAAATACATCTGTATGTAGTCCATATAATAATCTCTAGAAAGACTTATATTTAGAACGGAGGGAGTAGGTAGTACTTGAGTAAGGAGCAGGAACATGGAGCACGATTGTACACGCACTAGTTCTGATTTGGAGGTGATTTCCGAGAGTAGAACATGTATAGATGTTTGGACGTATCCTTTTCAGTTTCCAGTACGGATTTTATCAGGTGGTTCTTGTTTCTATTGCTGACTGTGCTTTGCAAAACACAATAGTACATCACCGCTGCCAGCTACGGTGAACAAATCTTCTGGATTCCGTTTCAATCCGTTTTCTCTTACGGCCGATCTCTAAATGTGAAGCACTGCGGTAATGTTTCGAGTATATATGATATGTAAGGAGCTACGGAGCTAGTGCTACTGCTAAGATTCAGCCAACCTCCAGTCCTGTACCACAAGCAGACAGACTTGACAGCGGAGGTGAGTCAAATCCTACTGAGGGTAGCAGTGTGCACTATACCACAAATCTTTCCAACTTGGTTGATGAAACTGTGACTGCAGGTTCAGACTTGTGCCGTAACCATTTGACTTGTGTACACAGCAGGCCCGTGTGGAGGTACATATTTGTACCTAATACTCCCTCCGTTTTTTTTAGTCCGCATATAAGGTTTGGTCAAAGTCAAGCTTTGTAGAGTTTGACTAATTTTATATTAAAAAATATAAACATTCACAATATGAAATCAATATTATTAGATGCACCATGAAACGTATTTTCATACTATATAGTTTTAGTATTGTAGATGTTCATATATTTTTATATAAATTTGATCAAACTTTGTGTAGTTTGACTTTGACCAAATCTTATATGCGGAGTAAAAAGAAACGGAGGGAGTACAATTTTCTCAATGTCTTCCACTCCCACTGCCATCCGCACGCTCACAATCCTGCATGCACATTGTCGAAGTACGGATATAGAGGCCGGGAAAAGGGTGCTACTTGCAATGAGCATGTTGTGGCCTTTGTGAAATAGGACTCTAGGTTAGAAGCAACGTCATTTATAGGGATCAGACAACGGCAATAACTAATACCATATATTTGAGTCAATGTTGGTGGTACTACCATTTACCGTGAATCTAATTTACTCCATTTACATCACCAATAGATTTCAATGTTAAGAAATAATCATGGTAATTGCTACAACACTACGTGTTTATTATTTAGATCCTTGGATCCAAATAATATGTACGTAGTATTGCAGCAAGTAGCAGCAGCATGGAGCACAATTGTGCACTAGTTGAGATTTGGCAGTGATTTCCGCGAGTTGAACATGCATGCATCTTTCGAGGTACCCTTTCTGTAGGGACTGTTATTGGGTAGAACTAGTTTTTATCGCTCACTGTGTGTACATGCAAGCTGCCAGCTCCGGCGAACAAATTATCTGGATTCAGAATCAGTTCGTTGTCTCGCACAGCCGATCTCAAAATACGAACCACTGCAATACTGTTTGGAGTGTTATGTGTCTCGACCTACGATTTAGTCAACCTGGGGACAGAGTTGAGAAAGGAAGTCGAGTCAAACCCATGAGCTTAGCATCATCGGCTGCAGCCTGTCATATTACTGTACAGCACATCAGTGCTCCTTTCGGTGCCTCTTTCCAAATTGTTTGTTACTGCAGGTTCTGACTCACGCCGGTGTCGTGGTCTGCCTGCAAGTGTCTATGTCTACTGCCGACGCAAAATGAAGTGAGATGTTATGGCTGCTTACTGCCGATGGTTACCAAGGATGAACCAAAATTCCACATAACGTGGGGATCACAACAGCTGAAGGACTGACCAGCCAGACCAAAGAGCAAATTTAATGAATTTTTTAGAGACGTACTGTAGTATCCAGGAAGGAATGACATTTCGAAAGATGATAGTTTGTGACAATTCAGTTGCCCGCTCATGTGGTTCGCTTCAATTTATTACAATTCAATTGCTTTTATTATGTGTTTTCAATCGATTTTCATGATCGGGAAGAAAAAGATGGTTCATCTGTGGGACCTGCCTGCTTTGTGGCTTCTTTCCTCTAGCCAAACACAATATTCTCTTAAACCAGCAAAATCATCGTCATGTCAATAGGTTATAGTTAAAAACATCATTCTTTTTAAACGAGGCGAAGGACTTGTCATCTTCATCGATTAAGAGAGAAGGTTTAGATATAGCCAAACAAGCAGTGAAAACATAACAATTACTCTAGCGTCATTACATTTCTCAAATGGGTGGCTCCCACGGAAGTCCACAATGACGCTTCCTGATTGATTTTGTCAACTATGACTCCAATAGGGTTGGCGGTGGTGCAGAAATGCCCATGGCAGAGTGTCTTGACATCGGTGTAGAAACATCTCCATGCCATACGGATCGGATCCGGTTCCTTGTTGGCCGACCCCTTCCCCCAGATCCTTCCTGACACTAACACAAACCCCCGACCACCAGAATCTATACCTTTGAGACCTGAAATCCTGCAACTCCGGTCCCACTTCTGGTCGAGAGACGCCACCGTAGGAGCGCCGCCAACCGCGTCGCGTGCCCTTGCTCTCTCTTTTTGGATTGACGTCCACCTCTCCCGGTCAGCTCACGAGTCACGATTAACCTGTTGGTTTTTCCGAAACGATGTTGTATTTGCTGATGTATGGACTTTTCAGCCCAAATCAAACCTTATCCATGTGGGTTGTGCTTCACGGGCCTGCCGTGGGCACATATTTTCGACCTGGCACGTGCTGAGCACGGCACCGGAAAAAATGGCATTGAAATTTGGAGTTTTTTTTTGTAACTCATGAACATTTTTTCATCCCCTAAAAAAAGAACAAGTTTTCAATTCATGAACAATATTTGAATCTGCGAATACTTTTTTAAGTCCCAAAGGTTTTTTGAAGCAAATTAACTTTTTTTTGAATTTATGAACATTTTCTGAATCAATGAACATTTTTGAAATTTCGGATTTTTTTAAAATTTGACAACAATTTTTGAATTGACGATTATGTTTTGAAATCCATGTATGTTTTAAATTCCTGATGTTTGGAAGTTAAGAAAGTATTTAACTTACTCAGTCTAGAAATTTGTAACTTTTTAGTTAACTTCCTGCCTAGAAAGCTAAATTATAACGAAAATGCTTACAATCTGACATCATAATTTTACGCATGACAAATGGAATATGTTTCATGTCAATTTATGCTGGCGCGAGTATGAAAATTTTAGTTCACGAGCATGGCAAACTCACTAATTTGCCACCCTCGACAAAAATAATTTGCCACGAAATAAGTTTGATATTAGGGTCCAATTATAATATCGGACCGAGTAGGCAAAGGCCCAGAACCGAAGCTTGTGGGCATGTGACCAACACCTACGTACCATTCCATCATGAAACAACAAATACACCTACGTACCCGGTCGGTGAACACGTCAACTATCGGACAGAAACCGCGAGGCCACGCCACAGCGTGCATCGCGAGCTTGCGGCCGCGGCCATGAATAATATGGACTCCCCCAGCGCAACAAACCGCCATGTCCAAATCATCCTCGATGCTCCGAGGTATATAAGCCAGGCTCCCATCCTCCCTCCCTTCACCAACCTAAGCAGGACAGAAACCAAGCAAAGACCACCGAATCTGCTGCGGGAATCAATCACCCGTCTCTAATCGGTCATGGCCAAGATGCTCGTCCTCTTTATCCTGAGCGCGTCGCCGGCCGATAACAACCCCGGCGCCCGTGGCAGCTGGGCGAGGCTTTCTTGGCGGGGCATGCAGCAGGACGATAGGTGGCCGGAGGCTGAGCAGCACCAGCAGCAGCTTGGAAAAGGTAAACCGCACTCGCAGGCTCAGCTTCCCCCGCAGCGGAAGGAAACGCGGCAGCCGCGGTTAGCGCCGGAGTTCGACGGGATTGACTGCTTCGAGTCCATCATCTGGCGTCAGTGAACTCCATTGCTGTAACCTCCAAGACGTTTGGCTAATCCGGGGGTATGTAATTATTGATTCATTCTTTGTTTAATAAAACTGTGTTGCCTGTGTGGCGATTGGTCGCCGGATGATCAGTGCGTTCAATTTTACACGCTCTTTCTAGCTGAGGACAGAAGATGTATATAAGAGCAACCAAACTCTTACTTTCTTTTGATTTGATCATAATCATATGGAAACAACTGAGTCAAATCTGGATAAACTTTTGTTTCTACAAAGTTTAGGAAATTATCCGTCAGTAGCTTTATGTTTGATGTGTTATGTACAGAGAAAGCAAATACAACACAGGATCCGCCCAGTCCCAAAAGAGTGGGCACGTTTCTTTGACACGTATCGCAGATAAATACCAATCACGAAGCACTAATTTATTTTGTTTGGACCGAACCACAGCCGTCACCATTAGCCATCGTATAACAAAATCATCTCCGATCACTCTGTACAAATTGTAAGCATCCTCCATGCTTAGCAACAAAAACATACAGATGGAGAAGTATGAGGCCAAACAATTTATTATGTAGGCAGGTTGGTCAACTTGGCCTTAAGATGAAACTAGCTATGTGGGTAAATGTTAAGCACAATTGCCATTAAATTCTTCTTTTCGAATTGAGGAGCTTTTCGCCCCTGATTTCATTTCCTGAAACAAAATCAATACACAGTTGTTTCCCCCATCAGAGACGGGATAAATCTGTCAGGTTGTGCCATCTTTCGCTGATGACAACTCATTACTAACACGCACTATGTTTCGGAGATTTTGAGCAGTATGAATACATCGCAGGCTACATAATTCACCGTGTATGAACTGCTTTGCTCTTGATGCTTCTGATTCCCAAATATTTGAGCACCCTTTTGGTTCATCTCTCGACGCTTTCTCTGGCTGTATGTTGCTATTTATTGGGACTCTAACATGTCAAACAGAAGGAAGAGTATGTATCAAAGTGTATATCAACTACTGGACCACCAGTCCTGTTAGGGACGAGCTAGGGTAGGGATCAATCTAGTATTTCTCTCGGTGGCTATATAGTTAGGATACAATGTCGAGTACAAGAATGGATCGAACAAGGAAGAACTAGGGTTCGTGCCGCCGCCGGTTCGTGATCCACTGGATGAGGAAGAGAGCAGGAAGCGATGCCTTAAGTAGTCGGGGCCACTGGGCCGGGCTGGTTGTGCCATTTTGGGCCAAAGTAGCATGGGTTGCCGCGTCGTGCGCGGCTAGGCCGGGCCCGGGTCTTGTCAGCTAGTGGGGACGCGTCGTCAGGGGCGCTAACATCCCCTCTTCCTTGAGACGAGGCTTGTCCCCAAGCCTCCGCATGCGGAAACCGAGCTTGGAGAGCTTGCCGGTTCTCCCAGGTGGTGTCGATCGCCGCGCCCTCTGACCATTGAACTTGGACTTGCTCAATCATGGTCCCGTTCTTCTTGCGCCATCTTGACTGGAGGATCTTGATCGGTATCGCTGTGTCGCATGTGTCTGCTGGTAGGATTGGAGATGCCGTTGTGCCAGGGAGTAGCGCTTGATGCAGATGCGACACATGGAAGACAGGATGCACCGTAGCTTGGGTGGGAGTTGCAGCTTGTAGGCGACATCGTTGATCTTGGCGATGATCTTGAACGGACCGTAGTACTTCTAGCTGAGCTTGTGATTCGCACGGGGGGCCATCGAGGATTGAATGTAAGGCTGCAGCTTGAGGTAGACTTGATCGTTGACCTGAAACTGCCGAAAGGAGCTCTTCTTGTTCGCTTGGTCTTGCATGAGCTGGCGCGCGCGATGGAGTTGCTGTTGGATGAGATCCTGCATGACTGCCCGTTCCACCAGCCAGGTTTGCAGCGCCGACACTGAAGATGAAGAAGAAGCAGAGATCCCCCAGTGTCTTGGTTCCCTCCCGAACATGGCCTTGAAGGGTGTCATTCCGATGGCCGAGTGGTGCGACGAATTTTACCAGAATTGCGCCAGGGGGACCCAAAAGCTCCATCATTTTGGGCATGCCTGAACAAAGCAGCGTAGGAAAGTCTCGATGCACTGGTTCACCCTCTCTATTTGGCCGTCGGTTTGGGGGTGGTCGCCGTGCTCATTCTCAGCTCTGTGCCTGCATATTTGAACAGTTCTTGCCAAAAATGTCTGGTGCAAACAGGGTCGCGGTCAGATACAATTGCCCCTGGGAATCCGTGGAGCTTGTACAGTTGCTGCATGTATATGAGAGCCACTTTAGCTGCAGTATAGGGGCGAGCCAGGGGCAGGAAATGGGCAAACCGTGTTCTTTTGTCGACCACAACGAGCAGGCAGTTGTATTGTCCCTACTGCAGCAGTCCTTCCACAAAGTCCATTGTGATCAGATGACTCTTTGGGTATTGGCAACGGCATCAACAGCCCCGGCGAAGCTATGCGATCTGGTTTGGCCTGCTGACAGACCTGGCAGTACCGCACATACTGCGGCACGTGCGCCTTCATCTTGGGCCAAGCGAACAGCCTGCGAATGCGGCGATACGTCACAGGAAAGCTAGAGTGACCACCCATCGGGCTATCGTGGAAGGCTGCGATGATGTGTTGTTGCATAGCTGTGGTTCCTCCCAGCCAGATGTGGCCACGGAAACGAAGCAGTCCGTTCTGAAGCTGGAATCTTCCTTTTGGATCCTCTCGCACAGCCAGTTGCTCGAGGAGTTTTTGCGCTTGAGGGTTAGTGTTGTAGCTGGTGACAATATCTTTGAGCCAAGCTAGTTGGTACACGCTGATGGTGTGCAGCACCTCAGATGTTTTTGCTCTAGACAGGGCATCCGCGGCTGTGTTCTCTGCTCCCTTTTTGTACCTGATGATGTAGCGGAGCCCCAGAAGTTTAGTGAAAGCTCCTTGCTGCCATGGTGTCGAAAGACTCAGCTCCGTCAGGTGTGTCAAGCTGCGTTGGTCAGTGAGGATGGTGAATTCAGCATGTTCGAGGTAGGGGCGCCACTGGTCCACAGCTACAAGAACTGCCAAGTATTCCTTCTCGTAGGTCGAGAAGCCCTGGTATCGGGGGCTCAGGGCCTTGCTCATATATGCAATCGGGTGGCCATCCTGTTGCAGTATCGCCCCAATCCCTTTGTCACAAGCGTCAGTCTCGATTACAAATGGCTTGGACAAATTTGGAAGTGCCAGGACTGGGGCTTCGATCAGATGTTGCTTGAGCAGTTGGAAGGCTATTTCTGTAACCGGTGTCCACATGAATGACACCCCTTTCTTCAGCAGGTTAAACAGAGGGCGAGCGATGATCCCAAAGTTCTTGACGAATCTCCGGTAGTATCCCACTAGCCCCAAGAAGCTGCGCACTGCCTTGACGTCAGCTGGTGTCGTCCAGTTGGATACGGCACGTATCTTGGTTGGTTCTGTAGATACTCCATGGTTGTTGATGACATGTCCCAGGTATGAGAGGCTGTGCTGGCTGAACTCACACTTGGACATCTTCACGCGCCATTGATCTTGGTGCAGAAGTTCCAGCACTTGTCGCAGATGATCGATGTGGTCGCGCAGCGTCTTACTGAATACAAGTATGTCATCGAAGAAGAGGAGCACACACTTGCGATTGACTAGTTTGAGAGTTGTCGTCAGTGCTTCGTTGAATGTGGCCGGCCCCCAGCTAGCCCGAAAGACACCACCAAGAAGTCATAGTGGCCTGAGTGCGTCTGGAACGTTGTCTTATGCTCTTCACCTTCTGCCAAGCGGATTTGGTGATAGCCTGAGCGAAGATCCAACTTGGAGAACCAGGCCGCGCCGTGCAACTCGTCCAACAACTCTTCGATGATAGGCACAGGGTACTTGGCGATGTAGGTGATGGCGTTGAGGTGTCTGTAGTCGATGCAGAGTCTCCACGTCCCATCCTTCTTCTTGACAAGGATGTCTTGGGAGCAAAAAGAGCTGCTCTTTTCTGCGAAGGAGTTCTTCGACTTGAGCATCAATCTCCCTCTTGTGCTCTGGTTTGTGACGGTAGGGCCTGATGTTCACAGGTTGGGATCCTGGGATGAGGGGATCTTGTGGTCGCAGTCACGACGAGGCGGTAACCCCTCTGGCTCCTTGAACACGTCAGCAAATTCCTCCAGAACTGCTTGGATCTCTGGCGAGTTGGTGTTGTTGTTGCTGTCTTCGCTAGCAGTCGCGTAGATCAGCGCCATCTGGGTGATGGTATCGGCGTTGCACAGGTGTTGGACCTGGAGGGCGTTGATGACCGTGCACGTCGAAGAAGTAGCTTCGTGCCCGCGGAGGCGAATCGGGCCCGCTGCCGACGGAATCTCAATGAGCTTCGCCCGCCAGTCCATAGTCATGGGACTGTGCTCCTCGAGCCAGTCCATGCCCAAGATTGCGTCGTACGTTCCGAGCGCCAACACCATCATATTTATCGTGAATTGGTGCCCTTGAGTGCACCATTGGCACTGTGGTACACTTGAAGAGCATTCAAGTGCTCCCCCGTCAGCCACTCGCACTTGGTACGTGCATGGAAGAGGTTGAACGCCTTGGATGGCTGCTGCAAGCCGCTCGCTGATGAATGAAGTGGTGCTGCCGAAGTCGACGAGCATCAACACCTCGTGCCCTTGGATCCATGCACGCAGCTGGAATACCTTGTTCGACACACCCCCCCGTCACGGCAGGCTTGGATATGGCCATGGCCACTTCATCTGGTGAAGCTTCGGACGGCGTTGGCGCCATTGTCGCGTCGATGCCGAAGAGCTCCAGCAGTTCTTCGACTACGTGGAGTTGGACCGACGTAGTGCAGGCGTGGTCGGGTCCCTAGCGCTCGCCGCACTTGAAGTACAGCCCGCACGCATGCCGGTAGTCGCGCAGGGCCTTGAGCTTGGAGGAGTCGGCTGGTGCGGCGTCCGTGCTGCGGCGGTCCGCGACAGGTGCTGGTGGAGTTGCGCGCACGGGCGGGGCTGGTAACGGCATTGGAATGCTGAGCCATGATGATGCGTCGGGACGGCGCGTTGGAATGGGGAGCTGCACCTCCGCGCGAGCATTGTCAGCCACCTCCTCTTGGAGCAGCGCCAACGCACATGCCGTGTCCAGATCAGGCGGTCGTTGCACCATGACCACCACTCGGATATCCGGTCACAATCCTTCCACAAAACGGGTGAGAAAATAAAATGGGTGAATCGAATCGGAATAAGAGCTCAAATGATTAATGACTAATTCAAAGGGCTCGATGAAATCAGCTACAGTGGATGTCTGCTTAATGGTGTAAAATTACCAAATGAGCAGTTGGTGGCGATCGCGACCGAAATGTGTAGTTAACAGGGTAGAGAAGGATTCCCAATCGAAGCTATTGAGCTTCTTTTGGACTGATTGCAGCCAAATGGCCGCGGCGCCTGAGAAATTAAGTGCGGCTATGGGAACCCAAAATGTTTTGTGAATACCAAATATGGAAAAGTATTGTTCACACATCGTTTTTCACATGTTCGGATTTTCGCCCGAAAATTGAGGAAACGAAATAGAGGGATGGGCTTGCCCCAATCCCGCTAGCATCTGACTAGCATGAGCAAAAGGGGAAGATGAGATC
>NC_041386.1:688565115-688567930 GCF_002162155.2 Triticum dicoccoides
GCGGGCGGAGGCGCGGCCCCGTTGTTGTGGGAGATGGGGTTTGCCCGCGCCTGCTGCGAAGCGGTGACCGCGTCGCCCAGATCGGTGACGCGGCGCTCCAGATCCGGCGGCCATGCGACGAGATCATCGAGACGGGAGGTGACCGCGATGAGGGCCGTGGTGTTGGCCTCCATCGTCGCCGTGAGCTTGTCGAGGTAAGCCTTCGCCGCTGGATCCATGGCTGCGATGGTGTTGCGGCCGTGGCGAATCCCTCTTGTTTCGATGAGGTGAGCCAGATCGGGCGGAGGGAAGTGTGGATTGCTGGCGACTAATATATACCAGATGTTAGGGACGAGCTAGGGTAGGGATCGATCTAGTATTTATCTCGGTGGCAATATAGTCAGGATACAATGTCGAGTACAAGAATGGATCGAACAAGGAAGAACTAGGGTTCTTGCCGCCGCCGGTTCGTGATCCACTGGATGAGGAAAAGAGCAGGAAGCGATGCCTTAAGTAGTCGGGGCCACTGGGTCGGGCTGGTTGTGCCATTCTGGGCCAAAGTAGCGTGGGTTACCGCGTTGGGCGCGGCTGGGCCGGGCCCGGGTCTTGTCAGCTAGTGGGGACGCGTTGTCAGGGGCCCTAACAAGTCCACCACCTCGCTGGTAGTAGCTGCAACCTGCGCGCGAGTCTCCTCTTCCCGTCGCCGAGGAGCTTCCACGATCTGTCGCCGTGGAGCTGAGCCGACCCCTCACTGAGGACGCTGCACCGACCCGTCACCCGGATGCCGTGTCATGCTTGTTCCAAGACATTGGGAACAAGGTCGGCGACGTCGAAGTTGCCACCGTTCTGTCCAGTGGTGCCGCACTGAGCCAGCGAGGTGCCTGGTCAAGTTGCAGCGCACCGGGCCGGGCCGTTGCTGCCCACCCGTCAGCGCGAGGTCCGTGTGCATCTCCTTTGCTGAGCTCGACAGTGTCTGAGCCGTTTGTCAATTCGTATTTCCTCCTTCCATTTGCTTCGGATTATCCGCTCGCTTTTGCTTCTGATTATGCAAGACCTCTTATTCGCAGGCAACGACTGTTCCACGGCGTCCCTATCGGTGGAGACGGTCACTGAACAGGAGCAATAGTCGAGTCAAGGCCGTGGCGGATACCGCGTCTCCCTCCGAAGATTTTAGCGGATACAGGAAGTTCTCCGGCCAGCAAAGTGTTGGGATGAACCGTGGTGGTTGCAGTGTAGTATAGCTCTTGCACTTGTTTGTAATTTTTAGTTTCCTTGGATCTTTTTTCCTTTTGTGCTATTGTGATAAGTCTGTACTTAATTGTATAGTTTATTTTATTTCTGATACGTTTATGCAATTTCCTTTTTTGTTTAATGAAATTAGCATGTATTATTAGTAAAATTTTCTTATTGACTCAAAATTTCCATGGACAAGAGAAATGAGTTATGGGCTTATTTCATGGATCGAAACTAGTGGGGCTTGGACCGACCTGGAATTTAATGGGCCAAAATTCTTATGGGGCCGATCACAACATGGGCCAATAGCCTTGGACAAAGCTGAATTTATTGGGCCAAAGTTTCAATTGGGCTGACTATTACATGGACTGCCATGTCAGATCCATGTTGGTTGCCATGTCAAATGATGACATGGAATGTATGATTAACACCGTTATCTAACAGTAATCTGTGACGGTAAAGAACTGTCACTGACCCATGACGGTTTTGGCGATCCGTCAAGGAGTGCATGGTGGTTAAATTATTACGCGATATATATACATGACGAATTTGCTTGAATGAACACATTTCTTGTAGTAGGAGCCTCCCCTACTATTTAATAAAATGGACAACCTTGGTAGGCATTGCTAGCAATAGAATAAGAGTCTTCTTGCCATCAGGATGAGTCAATCAACCTCATTTTTAGTGCATGTTCACTCGAGTTGTTTGTCTTATAGTCCAGGTGGCATCTAATTTATATCAACGCCATAGTGTCCACAATATATTTGGCAATTGGTTGTGTTCTATCAATAAGATTGGTGTGCGTGTGTGTGTGTGTTGGGGTGGGGGAGGGGGGGTTATATTGGGTTCATTGGCTATCCAGGAATGATGTTGTTTTTCATTCTTTCAAAAACAAGACTCTCTGTTTTGTAGGTTACACTAATCTACGCACTGGCTCTATTTGTGAACTACATATATATGGAGCTAATGTGTATATGGTTGGACCATGTAGCTAGAGAGTAGTTTTCTCATGCATGGTTGGCAGTTTATGCTAGCGATCGGTCCTGTGCCACCATGGACAATGTATAAACTCAACGTGTCGTTGCTCACCTACTCTCCTTATCCACTCCCTCGCCCCTCCCCCCACCGCCACCAGCGAGGCATCGGGGAGGGCTCCAGATCCCCGCCGCCGCACCCCCCCTTTCCTCCTCCCTCCTCCCTCACCGCCGCCAGAGGGCGTGGCTGGGCGGAGCCCGGTCATCGCCGACGGCGGCAGGGCCCCTTCGCCCCCCCGCGCGAGGTGTTGGTCGCGGGTCAGATCTCGCGGCTGGGTGCGGCGCTCGATGTCGGGCGCGGCGGCGCTCCTGAGCACGCCGGCTATGGTGGCGTGGCGCTGGGCGCGGGCGGCATGGTGGTGATGCGTGCAGGTGGTGGCATTGGCGACGGTGCTTCCGGCAGCGCATCGGCGTCGCGGCCGGCGCCACGGGTCGCGCTTGACCGGGTCGCGGGCGGTCCTCTCGTCGTGGTTCTCTGGTGGGGGGCAGCGCGACAACGGAGGTGGTGGGCTGCTCCACCCAGTCGGTCCCTCACAGCTGGGTGGCGGCGCTCGGCTCGGGCGGATCCC
>NC_041386.1:688568358-688607338 GCF_002162155.2 Triticum dicoccoides
GGGGGGAGCTGGAGCCGGCATGGCGTCGGCCGTGGCCATGGGCCACTTCTCCACTTTCCCCTTCCCCCGGTCGATGTTGTTGGGTAACGTAGTAATTTCAAAAAAATTCCTACGCACATGCAAGATCATGGTGATGGCATAGCAACGAGAGAGGAGAGTATTGTCCACGTACCCTCGTAGACCGTAAGATCACAACGAGGTTGATGTAGTCGTACGTCTTCACGACTGAACCGATCCAAGCACCGAACGTACGGCACCTCCGTGTTCAGCACACGTTCAGCTCGATGACGTTCCCCGGATTCCAATCCAGCAAAACGTCGGGGATGAGTTCCGTCAACACGACGGCGTGGTGACGATGATGATGTTCTACCGGTGCAGGGCTTCGCCTAAACTCCGCGACGATATGACCGAGGTGGAATATGGTGGAGGGGGGCACCGCACACGGCTAAGGAACGATCCGTAGATCAACTTGTGTGTCCTAGGGTGCCCCCCGCCCCCGTATATAAAGGAGCAAGGGGGGAGGCCGGCCGGCCCCTTGGGGCGCGCTAAGGAGGAGGAGTCCTCCTCCTAGTAGGAGTAGGACTCCCTCTTTCCTACTCCTACTAGGAGGGGGAAAGGAAGGGGGAGAGGGGGAAGGAAAGAGGGGGGCGCCGCCCCCCCCCCTCCTAGTCCAATTCGTACCAGAGGGAGAGGGGGCGCGCGGCCCACCCTGGCTGCCCCTCTCTCTTCCCACCAAGGCCCATGTGGCCCATTAACTCTCCGGGGGGGGGGTTCCGGTAACCCTCCGGCACTCCGGTTTTCTCCGAAATCACCCGGAACACTTCCGGTGTCCGAATATAGTCGTCCAATATATCAATCTTTATGTCTCGACCATTTCGAGACTCCTCGTCATGTCCGTGATCAGATTCGGGAATCCGAACAAACTTCGGTACATCAAAACTTATAAACTCATAATAAAACTGCCATCGTAACGTTAAGCGTGCGGACCCTACAGGTTCGAGAACTATGTAGACATGACCTAGAACTATTCTCGGTCAATAACCAATAGTGGAACCTGGATGTTCATATTGGTTTCTACATATTCTACGAAGATCTTTATCGGTCAAACCGCATAACAACATACGTCGTTCCCTTTGTCATCGGTATGTTACTTGCCCGAGATTCGATCGTCGGTATCCAATACCTAGTTCAATCTCGTTACCGGCAAGTCTCTTTACTCGTTCCGTAATACATCATTTCATAACTAACTCATTAGTTACAATGCTTGCAAGGCTTAAGTGATGAGTATTACCAAGATGGCCCAGAGATACCTCTCCAACAATCGGAGTGACAAAACCTAATCTCGAATTATGCCAACTCAACATGTACCTTTGGAGACACCTGTAGAGCACCTTTATAATCACCCAATTACGTTGTGACGTTTGGTAGCACACAAAGTGTTCCTCCGGTAAACGGGAGTTGCACAATCTCATAGTTGTAGGAACTTTGTATAAGTCATGAAGAAAGCAATAGCAACATACTAAACGATCAAGTGCTAAGCTAACGGAATGGGTCAAGTCAATCACAACATTCTCCTAATGACGTGATCCCATTAATCAAATGACAACACATGTCTATGATTAGGAAACATAACCATCTGTGATTAATGAGCTAGTCAAGTAGAGGCATACTAGTGACACTATGTTTGTCTATGTATTCACACATGTATCATGTTTCCGGTTAATACAATTCTAGCATGAATAATAAACATTTATCATGATATGAGGAAATAAATAATAACTTTATTATTGCCTCTAGGGCATATTTCCTTGAGTCTACCACTTGCACTAGAGTCAATAATCTAGATTACATAGTAATGATTCTAACACCCATGGAGTCTTGGTGCTGATCATGTTTTGCTCGTGAGAGAGGCTTAGTAAACGGGTCTGCAATATTCAGATCCGTATGTATTTTGCAAATCTCTATGTCTCCCACTTGGACTTGGTCCCGAATGGAATTGAAGCGTCTCTTGATGTGCTTGGTCCTCTTGTGAAATCTGGATTCCTTTGCCAAGGAAATTGCACCAGTATTGTCACAGAAGATCATCATTGGTCCCGATGCACTAGGTATAACACCTAGATCGGAAATGAACTCCTTTATCCAGACTCCTTCATTTGCTACTTCCGAAGCAGCTATGTACTCCGCTTCACATGTAGATCCCGCCACTACACTTTGTTTAGAACTGCACCAGCTTACAGCTCCACCGTTTAACAAAAATACGTATCCGGTTTGCGATTTAGAATCGTCCGGATCAGTGTCAAAGCTTCCATCGACGTAACCATTTACGAGCTCTTTGTCATCTTCATATACGAGAAACATATCCTTAGTCCTTTTTCAGGTATTTCAGGATGTTCTTGACCGCTGTCCAGTGACCAACTCCTGGATTACTTTGGTAGCTCCCTGCCAAAATAATGGCAAGGCACACATCAGGTCTGGTACACAACATTGCATACGTGATAGAGCCTATGGCTGAAGCATAGGGAATTCCTTTCATTTTCTCTCTATCTTCTGCAGTGGTCGGGCATTGAGTCTGACTCAACTTTATACCTTGTATTACAGGCAAGAACCCTTTCTTCGCCTGATCCATATTGAACTTTTTCAACACTTTATCAAGGTACGTGCATTGTGAAAGTCCAATCAAGCGTCTTGATCTATCTCTATAGATCTTAATGCCCAATATGTAAGCAGCTTCACCAAGGTCTTTCATTGAAAAACTTTTATTCAAGTATCCTTTTATGCCATTCAGAAATTCTATATCATTCTCAATCAACAATATGTCATCCACATATAATATTAGAAATGCTACAGAGCTCCCACTCACTTTCTTGTAAATACAAGCTTCTCCAAAAGTCTGTATAAAACCATATGCCTTGATCACACTATCTAAGCGTTTATTCCAACTCCGAGAGGCTTGCACCAGACCATAGATTGATCGCTGGAGCTTGCACACTTTGTTAGCTCCCTTAGGATCGACAAAACCTTCCGGTTGCATCATATACAACTCTTCTTCCAGAAATCCATTCAGAAATGCGGTTTTACATCCATCTGCCAAATTTCATAATCATAAAATGCGGCAATCGCTAACATGATTCGGACAGACTTAAGCATCGCTACGGGTGAGAAAGTCTCATCATAGTCAACCCCTTGAACTTGTGGAAAACCTTTCGCAACAAGTCGAGCTTTATAGACAGTTACATTACCGTCAGCGTCAGTCTTCTTCTTAAAGATCCATTTATTATCAATGGCTTGCCGATCATCGGGCAAGTCAACCAAAGTCCATACTTTATTTTCATACATGGATCCCATCTCAGATTTCATGGATTCTAGCCATTTTGCGGAATCTGGGCTCATCATCGCTTCCTCATAGTTCGTAGGTTCATCATGGTAAAGTAACATGACCTCCAGAATAGGATTACCGTACCACTCTGGTGCAGATTTTATTCTGGTAGACCTAAGAGGTTCAGTAGAAACTTGATCTGAAGTTTCATGATCAATATCATTATCTTCCTCACTAATTGGTGTAGATGTCACAGGAACTGATTTCTGTGATGAACTACTTTCCAATGAGGGAGCAGACATAGCATGCTTGGTGTCGCCAACGAGCGTGATTCCTCCCTGTGCCTGGACATGATCGACACTCGGTCCTTCGACCTTTCCAGCCTCGAGTTGACTTTCTCTAAAGAAGAGATCTGGAACGCGATCAAGCTCCTCCCATCTGGCAAGTCCCCGGGCCCCGACGGCTTCTCTGTCCAGTTCCTGTGCGCATCCTGGTCCGTCGTGAAAGCCGACATCTACGAGGCCTTCGCCAAGCTGTATGATCTGAATGGGTGTGGCTTCACCAAGTTGAACGAGGCGCTTATCACTCTCCTCCCAAAGAAGCAAGATGCAATGTCTTTCTTTGATTATAGGCCCATCAGCCTCATTCAACTTCTTGCCAAGCTGTTCGCCAAGGTCCTTTCCCTTCGGCTCGCCCCGTGCATGGCGGAGATCATCTCTATCAACCAAAGTGCATTCATCGCCGGCCGGTCCATCCACGATAATTTCCACCTTGTTCAAGAGACGGCCAGGCATCTCCACCGCACGCGCTTTCAAGCTGGACATTGTGCGCGCGTTCTGACTCCGTTTCCTGGCCTTTTCTCCTAGAGGTTCTGCGGCATCTTGGGTTCGGGCCTCGCTGGCGGGAGTGGATCTCCATCCTTCTCTCCACTGCGAGCACCAGAGTCTTGATCAACGGCAATCCGGGCCATCCCATCCAGCACGCCAAGGGGCTGCGCCAAGGCGACCCCGTCTCCCCCATGCTGTTCGCCATCGTCAACAACGTGCTGCACTCCCTGCTTCAGAAGGCGACACAAGCTGGCTCTAAACCGCATGGCATCCAGTGTCTCACTCTACGCCGACGACGTGGTCGTGTTCTGCCACCCCAACTACTCTGACCTCTCCGCCATGCGTGAGCTGCTGCGCATCTTCGGTGCCGTGTCCGGGCTGCACACTAACTTCGCGAAGTGCTCGGCTTCACCTATCCAATGCTCGCCCACGGAGGAGGTCATCACGCAACGCAAGTGCATTCCTACCCCGTCGTGGCTATCCCCATCACCTATCTGGGGCTTCCCCTCTCGGTTCGGAGGCTCCACTCCTCTCAACTCCTTCCCCTGGTGGATCGGATCCGTAAGAAGCTCTCGACCTGGACCGCCTCGCTGCTGGATCGTGGAGAGAGGCTGGCCCTGGTGTGGCACGTCCTCACCGCCATGCCGGGCCACATGATGGCTGCCATTGCCCTCCACACCTCTGTGCTCAAGCAGGTCAACAAGGTGATCCCCGAGTTCCTCTAGCATGGCAGAAAGGATTTCTCCTCTGGGCACGGCGCGGTCAACTGGTGCCGCATATGCATGCCCCTTGAGTTGGAAGGCCTCGGGGTACGTGACTTGCATCGCACCGGCATTGCCCTCCGCACTCGGTGGTTATGGTTGCAGGCGACTGAGCCCTCGCGCCGATGGAGCCATTTGTCCATCCCCACCGACCCCCTGGTCCGTAGCATCTTCCGGGCCTCCACGTTCTGGGTCCTTGGCAACGGAAATTCCTGTAAATTCTGGACGGATCATTGGATTGATGGCCAGTCTACTGCCGAGATGGTCCCGGCCGTTGTCTGTCTGGTCTCGCGCAGGACTCGGAAGGCACACTCTGTTTCTGAGGGGCTACGCGATCGCGCCTGGGTCCAGGACATCCGCGGCGCCCTCAGCCCCATTGCCACCGTCCAGTACGTCGAGCTATTGCGTCGCGTGCTTCACACTGTCCTCCATGACCACCCCGACGAGCTTCGCTGGAGATGGACCGCGCATGGCAACTACACTGCAAGCTCATGCTACTCTGCACTTTTCCTCAGATCCACCTCCTCACACACGGCGGCTCTCACTTGGAGGACCTGGACGTCGCTCAGTGCCAAATTTTTCATCTGGTTGGCTCTTCTGGATCATTGTTGGACTAGCGAGTGCCTGGCCCGGCACGACCTGCCTCACAGCCCGGCTTGCCTCTTCTGCGATCAAGCCAACGAGTCCATGCAACACATCCTCATCGGGTGCCCTCTCTCGCGCACGGCCTGGCATGACGTCTACTCCATCCTGCGTCTCACTACTACAATGCCACACCCCGACGAGGCTTTCTTCGACTGGTGGCTCTCCTCTGTGAAGAGTGCGCAGCCATCCATGCGCAATGCATGGGACCGCCTCCCTTGGCATCATTGTTCCTTGGATTCTCGACCCTTGTTCATTGGGTTAAGGACATTTAATTTTTCTCTCCCATCGCAACGCACGGGCATGTTTGCTAGTAGATTTTTTTACGTCAACTAGTAGGTTGTCTTATAAACATTAGATGCAACCGTGCAAGACAGAGGATCTGCACAAGACGCCAAGCTGGGCAGTGTGGCGATGCCAGACGATGACTTGATTAGGCGAAGCGAAGAGACGATCAGGCTAAGCAGCGGCAGCGTACACGACTCGCTGTCTCGGCTTGTGTCACGTGTGCGTGTGATGTCTTCGCATAGGCAGGAGGTACATTATCACAGGGATGGTGCATGGATCAGCCGGCAGACAGTGCATGTACCACAATATACAGCTGAAATCCATCGGTTTTCTAGTTCTCGCAACTGGCCGTGCATTGACACTCCTGTCAGGAATAAACTTCCTGAGGTCTGGTTGCAGTTCTAATATCAACCTTGTACTGATCTTGGTTTACTTAGTACGTTTTACATATAAGGACAATTTTTGTTCATGCACAGGGGTACTCAGTCTATTTATACCGCGCAGCCGGTTGAGTGAGTAACCTGGTTAGGACACGCAAGCAGCTAGCAGGTACTAGCACTGCCTACGGAAATTCGTGTCTGACTGAGCGCCATGCTGAGCCAATTCGTAAGCACCAGCAGGCATTTCTCCTTGATGCCGCAGAGATATACACGCTCATCAAGGCCATTATATTTGCTGAGTAAGGATCAATATTCTCCCGACGCCTCTGGTTCCCAATTTTTTGTGCCAGCTCTTTGGTTATTTCCTTGCCATCATCATTTGTGTGTTTGTCACTTGCCATAGAAAAGAAAGGAGCAGTGAGTAGCAAGCGAGTCAGTAGACCTTGCAATCTGCTCATGTGATGTTAGAATTATATATAGGGAAATCAATGTCGACACAAACAAAGGTTGGTGGATTGTTTATTATTTATTTTAGTTCTCTTTTGGTGGAATTTTTTCACTGCTCGCATGCATGTGATGCTTTACCAGCTTACCGTTTTCAACAAAGTTTATACCCTATGTCTTTCAAAGTTTTAAATAGTCGGCAATAGCCTTGCTATAGTTGTTTGAGAAGGGTGCCGCTAAATGGTAGTCATGTACTATTGTCTTGTAAAGTTATGAAATAGCCGACTATAGCCCATTATAGCTTATTTTGAGTATCACCACTATTTGGCATAGCCCACTATTGAAAATAATGTTGTATTTTCATTATTTTGTGTGGGTTATAGATATTTCTTTTAGAGCCGTGCACATAGGCATAGTGAATCTTTTATATCTAACTGATTGTAAAAGCACAATATATTTCATCCAAAGGCTAAAAACCCTAAGAGATTGAGGTTATGTGCTCAATAAGTGAGTATGTAGTATGTCCTCAAAAGAGAAAATAAGAAAATGCATTCAACTAATTCCTTCAGTGACTGATATAACTTATGATCCGATGATTTATTTGGTCAATTCGAGGGAGGTTTTTCAATAAAGGGGCTGACAACAGTATCTGCATCATTGTGATGCACACAACCATCTTTATTACTCCCTCTATAAAGAAATATAAGACCGTTTAGATCACTAAAACACTCATATTTCTTTACATAGGGAATGAAAATGTACCAAGTATCTGAAAAGTCAAAACAAAGAATAAAAATGAAGACTATAACTGGTTGGTAATGAGATTACATGACTAAAAAACATAATTTATACACGCTACCGCCATAGCCCCCACCATCACATGCGCTGACATCAGTCTGCGTCGGCTGCAAGTGAGACGGGACAAGCGTTGGCACCAACCGCTGGCCCCCACTGGCCACTGCCACTGCCAGACGGGCACACACCACAAACTTCTGCCAGTCCGCCTGTAGACGCGCGCAGCCGCGCAACTACACCACACCAGCTAGTCGGTGTGCCGCCGCGCGCTGCTCCAGCGCGCCTTCTAGGCTATACAGCACCGGCCCGCGCCAATCTACCAAGCTAGTAGACACAAAGGCCTCCAACCACCAGCGTCAACCGTGTTTTTCCTGGGCAGGGGACACAAGTGAAGGGTGGTTGGGGAGAAATTTGGGCCAAATTGTAACAACATACATAGTAGGCCAATGACCGAAAACCGAAGCTTGTGCGCACGTGAACAATACCCACGACCCGGTCTTTTCTAAAAAAAAACATACCGACTCGTTCAACAAGTGAACTCTCTTCCACTAAAAAAAAACAAGTGAACTCTTGGACATGGCACCAGCCGACAGGTCACGCCACGGCCAGAGAAGGCAGCAACAAGTGAACTCTCTTCCACGGAGAGAGAGAAAATAACGAAACACAAGCGAAGCCACGGCACCTCAAGGCCACCACAAGCCATGCATCTGCCTCAAGAGCTCGCTCGCAGCCGCAGCCACGAATACTATGAACTCCTCCAGCGCAAGAAACGGTCATGTCCAAACCATCCTTCGATTCTCCGTCGTATATATGCCAGGCTCCCGACCTCCCTCCCTTACCAACCTTAGCGAGAGAGAAACCAAGCAAAGACCAGCGAGAAGCAACCAAATTCAGAGTGTGCAAGAAAGCGTGGGCCCCCGAAGCTGCTCCAGGAATCAATCACCCGTCTCTAATCGGTCATGGACAAGATGCTCGCCTTCTCTATCCTGAGCGTGTCCCGGGCCCATACCAACCCCGGCGCCGGCAGCAGCTGGACGCGGCTTTCCTAGTGGGACAGGCAGCAGGATGGCCAGCCGGCGGATTCTGAGCAGCTCGAGCAGCAGCTTGGACAGGGGAAACCGCAGTTGCAATCGCAGATTCCGCCGCCGCTGGAGGAGACGCCGCGGCCGCGGTTCGCGCCGGAGTTCGAAGGGATTGACTGCTTCGAGACCATCATCTGGCGTCAGTGAAATGTATTACTGCAAGACGCTCGGCTGATAGGGGGTGTGTAATTCTTGATTGTTTCTTGGTTTGACAAAGCTGCGTTGCGTGTGTGGCGATTGGTCGCCAGGGGACCGGTGCGTTCAATCACATTTGGCCTCAGTTTCTAGGGAAGGCCAGAAGTTGTACAGTGTTACATGTATATAAGTGCGGCCAAACTTTTATTTTCGTTTGATTTGGTTACATTCATATGGAAGCAACAGACTCAAATCACGGTGAATATTTGGATAAGCTGTTGTGTCTACACTTTCAGGAGAGAGTTTACAGGCACTGCAGCTTTATGCTTTACGTGTTATAGACATGTTCAGAGAGAGCAACTCCAAAACAAGATGCGCCCAGTACCAAAAGAAGTCGACACGTTTCTTCCACGCACATATCGCCTGCTCCACAGATAAATTCCAATCTCGTCGCATACTGCATCATATTCTTAGTCGTTCCAGCAGCACTAATTGGTTTGGTTTGGATCGAACCGCGGGCATCACCATTAGGCATTAGCCATCGGATAACAAAATCATCTTTTTTCACTAGCTTCGTACAAACGATAAGCAGCCTTGTCATTGCTTACCAACAATAACATACAGATGGAGAACTATAAGGGGGCAAAGAATTTATTATGTAGAAAGGCTGATCAACTTATCATTAAGATGCAGTCGCAAAAAAAAACCTTAGCCTTAAGATGGAACTACCTAAGTGGGAAAATTTCAATCACAATTGCCATTCAACTCTGATTTTCGAATTGAGGATCTTTTCGCCCCAATTTCATTTCCTGAAAAGTGTTGGTGCTGCCTCCTCGCAATGCCGCTTCTTCTTCTACCTCGAGCTTGTTGGTATTGATCTAAGGCCCAACGGGCTGAATAGAAAAAAAAGGAGAGGATAAGTTAACGTAAGGGAAGGGGTAAGGGCATCTCCAGCCGTTCGGCCCCCCAGGGCGCCTAAATAGAGCGGCCTGGGGCGTGCCGGCGCTAGTTCGGCCCCTGGGGGCGACCTAGCTCCCAGTCACGCCCCCACGCGCCGCCCCCAGGATGCGGGAAATTCAAACTTGGTCGTTCCCGCTCTCAAAAGACACCGCAAATCCGGCGATCGGACGTAGTCTGGCGTTACAAAAAACAGAGGGCCGCCGTGCGCAACGTTTCACTCGGCTTGGTCGGCTCCAGGTGTTGGCGGAGTCGGCGTGCGCGGGCTCGTCGGTGTCGGACCTGCTTCGTCGCAGGGCTGCATCGGCGCGGCTTCGGCACTGCTGGGCGGCGATGTAGAGGCGCCGTCCGGGCTTGGCGTCCGTGCGGTCGTGGGCGTCGTCGGCGTCGTCGGCGTTGCCGTCGGCAGCTCGTTCAGGATGAGGCCGCGCTGCACCAGGTATCATGCCTTGATCTTCTCGTCGTTGCTCTAGAGCATGTTCGCCCCGCTCATCAGAAAAGCCATGTCGGTGTTCCTCTTCTTCGCGGCGACGTTCGTGCGGAGCAGGTCGAGCTTGATGGCGTTGTTCTTCATAAGCGATGACCACCGCGCCTCGGTCTTCTTTTCGCGTAGGACGGCACGGGCCTGGGCGTCGGCGCTTTTCCCCTTCTTTGCCAACTTGTGGCCGTCTGGCCGTCCCTCTGACGTGCCCGGAGTCGCCGCGTCTGGCTTGTATGTCTCCTTGGCCTCTGTCGGCCCGATACATGGTGAACATACCCAGTAGCTGCGCGGAGAGACAAACAGTTGGCGGCGCGGCGGGCGTAGGGGACGAAGATATGCGGGCGAACGGCATGCGTACCTGATCCTCAATGCTGGCGCCGCTGTCCGGGCGAGCCGCGACCTCCTCGACGATTTCATGCCATTTGTTGCACGCCAATTGGATACGCCCCCAATGGTTCGCCATCGCCTTGGAGCCGCGCTGCATGTACACGCCTTTGAAGTAGGGGTCGACGAGCTTCCGCTCGTCGAACTCGGCCTTGATGCGGTCCCAATACGTGTCCAAGCTCTGGTTCGCGCCGGTGGTCGGGTCGAGGCAGACGACTTTCCATGCTTCGGCGAGGCATTCCTCCTCCTTGGACGTCCACTTGATGCGCGGTTCGCCTGACCTAGCCGCCCGCTTCTTCTTCTTCTGGCGCCCCTTCATCGGAACAGGAGCCGGTTCCTCCTCCTCCTCCTCCTCCTCCTTGTCCTCCTCCTCCTCGGGTTCCTGCGCGTCGTCGCCGTAGACGTAGCCGAGCTCGGCCTCCATGTCGCCGCTGAGGTCCACTACCTCGTCCTGGGTGGCGAACCCGGGACTCGGCGGCCTCGGTCGATCCTGTCGCGATGATGTCGTCCATGTCGGCTCCCGTGTCGTCGGTGTCGCCGAGGTGCGAGAAGGGTAGCGGTCCGCGGTAGAGATGGGGCGTCGGTGTGGACGCATAGGAGGCGGGAGGCGAGTAGTTGTATGGAGGGTACTGCACGCCGGCGAAGGCGGGCGAGGGCGTGCGCGTAGCGGGGTGACCATGAGGGAAGGTCACGTTTGGGTTGAACCCGCCGTGCGCGTCGCCGTCGGCGTAGCCGGGCGACGATGAACCCCATGGAGATCCGGCGCCTTGCTGTCCCCAGGGCGCGTACTGGGCGTGGCTGACGACGGGCAGATTCATCCCCGCCTGGTCGACCGATGAGGAAGACGCCACCGCCGTGCGCGTCGCGTTGTCGCGGGCCTTCTTGGCTATGGCCCTGTTCCGCCTGTCGGCGGCGACCACTTCGCGGCGCTGAACTTCCACCCTCCACTCGGCGTTCGACAGGCCCGGTGGCTTCGACGGCGGCGCCCTCGGCTTCCTCTGCTTCGGCTGGACCACGGCGCCAGTCGCGGTGGCCGCCGCGCGCGGCATGGAGTACTTCTTCGGCGGCATGGCGTGCTTCTTTGCGGTGACCGGGAGGGGGTTTGGCGGGAGAAAGGGATAGAATGGCAGGAGGAAGGCGAGTGAGCGGGAGAGATGCGAGGGAAAAGCGTCAAGAAACGGCGGGAAAAGACCCTCGGGTCGCTTCCAGGGCGGGCCCACGCGCCTTTTTCGCTTGCGTCGGCTCCCCAAGCGCCCCCAGGGCGCCGGGTTCGGCCTGGCTCCGCCGGCACCAGCTTTGGCCCGAGCCGGCAAAAAACGGGCTTCTGGGGGTGCGACTGGGGCTTTTTTTGGCGTCGGCGCGGCAAAATCGCCTGGGGAGGGCCTGTTGGGCGCGCGGCTGGAGATGCCCTAACGAACCAACGCACGTTCCCCATGACCCCAAAGTACGCGCCCTGATCGGGGGCACCCTAACCAACAAGTGGTTTTGGTCCCCTGTCGCCAACGCACATAAAAACAGATGGGGGAGTAGCCGGCACCTACGAGACTCATTCACATATGGTTTACTCCTGCTCCCCGCATCCCAAAACCCTACTGATCCATCCAGGGGAGCGCTGCACGACGGGAAGATCATCTCCAAGCTCTGCCCCTATCCCAGGGCAGCGCAGCTGGCGCCCGCAGGGACGCCGCTACCTGCAGCGAGCATCTACACCGAGCCTGCATCGGGCCTTCATCGAGCAGGCACGGGACTTCGCATCGCCTACACCAATGGCCTCTTCCGTTGGTGGTAAGATCATCAAACCACCACTCTGTTCATTATGCAAATAGGTGATCTAATGTCTGGCTTACGATCCGTTAAGTAGATCCTACAGGATTAATTATCTAACAATGGTATCTTGAGCTTGGTTAAGCCTAGATTAGATCCCTAAGATGATATGTTTAAGTTTGATGATCATCATTACGTACTGATGATTAAGGCTTAAGATTATGGTTAATGATTAGATTGATTGCCCACTGTTCAAGTTAATAATGCTAGGTTAAAGGACTATTTGCTACAGGATTAGTGTTAATCAAATAACATAAATTATGATGATTAACATGTTCTGTTAGTCTAGCTATGCCACATTTCCGCATCAAGATCTGTCAATTAGGACTGGTTTTAAATCCTATAAAGCATATAGAAGGAGGGGAATTGAATGCTTTTAAAGAAATCATGTTATTTCCCCTATATTAGCAGTAACCCTAACCCTAGCATTTGTTCCCCAATTTCGAAATCCCCAAATCTGAGAACAAAGATGAAATATTTAAAGAAAAGAATGGATTTGTGGGCTCACCTAGATGATGTCGGCCTTCGGGGTCCGCACGGCCGCCGCCTGCGCGCACGCCTTGGCCGCGACGCCGCCGCCCTTTGGGATGGTGCGCGACATGAAGTAGCAGCCGCCGCTGCTATGCTCACAGACACGTGCGTCGCCTGGCCTCCGCGCCTTGGATGTAGCCGTCGCTGTCGAACGCCAGCGCCGGCAGCAGCCGGCGAAATGACCTCCCGTCCGCCGCACGAGTCGCCATGCACGCGACGCTGGAGCTACACTCGCCGGAGGAATGCGCAGGACTCGGTCCGTTGGACGCTGCTCCTGCAAGGGCAACGACTGCGCCGCCATGGCCGGCGAGCGTCGAGCCGCCGCCGCGGTCGCCGCTCGTCTGGAGTGAGCGAGGAAATCGGGAGGAGATGGGAAAATGAGGGCTAGGGTTTGACCCCCTATTTTGTTCCGCTGGAGATCGATCTGGTCCGTCCGATTCGACCGGACGACCAAGATCAAGGCGGATCCCGAGCAGGCCTTCGGGCTGTTTTCGCGGCTGTGCTTTGGCCCAAGTTTCCTTAGCCCACAAAAAAAGTATTTTATTTAATGTTTTTTTAGTGTTGGGCTAGAAATTTAAAAGATTGTCGTGGGTTGATGGGCTAAAATTAAAGTTTATGTGTGTTTTCTGCTTATTCAGTGCATTTTACGTATTATGATTATCCTCGAAATGTTCTGCACTGTTATAAACAGAAAAATTGCCGGAAAAATGATGCTGAAAATTACGTTTTAGTTTTCTGAATGATACGGAACGAAGGAGAAATTTTATTTGGAAAACTTTTATGAATTAATGTTTGTGTCATTTTATGGCATATTGATGCTCATCTCATGGTAATATCAATAAACGATGTATTATTGAATTTTGTTGGAAAATTGATATTACACACGAGATCAATGTGATCATTTTTGTAACACAGAGCAACGTGGTTTTACATTTTTGAATCACCAATGTTAATTCCTTATTATTTTCTGCCCGACGTGGTACCTTAATACTGAGCAGGCATTCAAAGAAGATTTCCTTCTCTTCTTTGGTAAGAGCGTAGCTTGCATGACCCTGATGTATGCCGTCTTCTCCGTGCATATGTTGCTGGTCCTCCCGTGCCTCAGGTGTATCTTTTGTCTTCCCATACACGCCCAAGAAGCCAAGCAGGGTCACGCAAAGATTCTTCGTCACGTGCATCACGTCGATTGCAGAGCGGATCTCTAGGTCTTTCCAATTTGGCAGGTCCCAAAATATAGATTTCTTCTTCCACATGGGTGCACGTCCGTCAGCGTCCTTTGGAACAGGTTGTCCGCCAGGACCCTTTCCAAATATCACCTTCAAATCCTTGACCATATCATGTACATCAGCACTAGTACTGTGGCGAGGCTTCGTCCGGTGATCCGCCTCACCTTTGAAATGCTTGCCTTTCTTTCTTACGGGATGCCTGCTCGGAAGAAATCGACGATGTCCCAGGTACACATTCTTCTTACAACTATTCAAATATATACTATCGGTATCATCCAAACAGTGCGTGCATCCGCGGTATCCCTTGTTTGTCTGTCCTGAAAGGTTACTGAGAGCAGGCCAATCATTGATGGTCACGAACAGCAACACCTTTAGGTCAAATTCTTCCCCCATGTGCTCATCCCACGCACGTACACCTGTTCCATTCCACAGTTGTAAGAGTTCTTCAACTAATGGCCTTAGGTACACATCAATGTCGTTGTCGGGTTGCTTAGGGCCTTGGATGAGCACTGGCATCATAATGAACTTCCGCTTCATGCACAACCAAGGAGGACGGTTATACAAACATAGAGTCACAGGCCAGGTGCTATGGTTGCTGCTCTGCTCTCCAAATGGATTAACGGCATCTGCGCTTAGACCAAACCATACGCTCCTTGGGTCATCTGCAAACTCCTTCCCGTACTTTCTTTCGATTTTTCTCCACTCCGACCCGTCAGCGGGTACTCTCAACTTTACGTCTTTCTTACGGTCTTCTCTGTGCCATCGCATCGCCTTGGCACGCTCTTTGTTTTGGAACAAACGTTTCAACCGTGGTATTATAGGAGAATACCACATCACCTTGGCAAGAATCTTCTTCCTGGGGCCCTCGCCCTCGACATCACCATGCTCATCGCGGCTGATCTTATAGCGTAATGCACCACATACCGGGCATGCATGTATCTTCTACACCTCTAACCCTAGAGGGCAGACAGCCTTCTTTGCTTCGTACGTACTCTCGGGCAATTCGTTGTCCTTTGGAAGCATATCCTTTATCATTATCAGCAACTTTCCAAATCCCTTGTCAGATACACCATTCTCTGCCTTCCATTGCAGCAATTCCAGTGTGGTGCCCAACTTTTTCTTGTCACCTACGCAATTCATGTACAACAATTTTTTGTGATCCTCTAACATGCGCTGCAACTTCTTCTTCTCCAAATCACTTTCGTAGTTTCTCTTTGCATCGGCAATGGCCCGACCTAAATCATCAACGGGCTCATCTGATGCCTCTTCTTCAGCTTCTTCCCGCATTGCCGGCTCAGCTTCTTCCCGCATTACCGGCTCAGCTTCTTCCCCCATTGTTGTATCATCGTATTCAAGGAACCCATGGCTAGGATAGCTGTCGTCGTCCTCTTCTTCATTGTCTTCCATCATAACCCCTCTTTCTCCGTGCTTGGTCCAAACATTATAGTGGGGCATGAAACCGGACTCAAACAGGTGGACGTGAATGGTTCTTGACGTAGAGTAATTGCGATCATTCTTACAGCCAGCACATGGACAAGGCATAAAACCATCCGCCCGCTTGTTTGCCTCAGCCGCAAGCAGAAAAGTATGCACGCCCTTAACGAACTGGGGAGAGCATCGGTCATCGTACATCCATTGCCGGCTCATCTTCATTACACAACACCAAATAGACTAAATTAATACAAGTTCATATATAAAGTTCATACAACACTTAAATGCAACAAACAAATAACTCTCTAGCTAAAGCATTTAAATGCAACAATAAATGCGATCAAGATCGCAACTAAGGTAACAATTGATCCAACAGCATAATGATACCAAGCCTCACTATCGATGGCATATTTTCTAATCTTTCTAATCTTCAAGCGCATTTTCTCCATCTTGATCTTGTGATCATCGACGACATCGGCAACATGCAACTCCAATTCCATCTTCTCCCCCTCAATTCTTTTCAATTTTTCTTTCAAGTACTCGTTTTCTCTTTCAACTAAATTTAACCTCTCGACAATAGGGTCGGTTGGAATTTCCGGTTCACATACCTCCTAGATAAAAATATCTATGTCAACTTGATGGGCATAATTTGTCATAAACACGAAATGCAACAAATAGTTTTAAAAGAGAATATACCACATCCGAATCATAACAAGGACCGACGGGGACGGATATCAAAACCATGGCACTATGTATAACAAACAACGTACGGGTAAGATAATTATTATACGAGTAACTATATATCCAAATCACACAAACATCATTTTTTGTATAAAATTTCATGAACAAGAGGCTCACCACAAGGTGGTGCCGGCGATGGGACGGTGCGGGCGATCGACGGTGGTTACGACGGAGATTTAGAAGGCACTAAGTAAACCACACCTACATATGCAAACTAAGTGTTATTTTGACCTCAAATTGCATAGAAATCAAATACTACCACATATAATTCCTCCCAAATTACTAAAACCCACAATTAATCACTATATAAACCAATGCAAGAGCTAATCTAGCAATGAGAGATGAAAGGACAAAGTTGCTAACCTTGGTGATCATTTGAATGGATGAGGGCCTGCAAATCTTGACAAATTTGGGGCAAATTTTGTGATGAACTCGAGAGGAAGAAGGGAAGAACAAAAGAGAGGGAGAGGGGAAAGGGGGAAGAGCAGAATGCGGGTGGACGAAGGATTTATATAGGACGACCTTTAGTACCGGTTCGTGCCACGAACCGGTACTAAAGGTGCTGGAAGGGCCCCACTCTGACAACATCCTGCCACCACTCTCATTAGTACCGGTTCGTGGCACGAACCGGTGCTAAAGGTTTGCCACGAACCGGTACTAAAGAGCTCCTCCCGGCTAGCCGTTGGAACCGGCACTAATTGACACATTAGTGCCGGTTCTGTTACAAACCGGGACTAATGTATCTCACATTTGACCCTTTTTCTACTGGTGGCGGGGGAGAACATTTTTGCAAGCATGCTCCTTATGGGCAAATTCCAGGACCATTCACGAAATATCTTGCTGAAAATGGAATTGTTGTCCAATATTCAATGCCTTGTGAACCTCAGCAAAATTGCGTCGCTGAGCGTCGCAACCGCACTCTTATGGATATGGTACGTAGCATGCTTAGTCATGCAAACTTCCCAGTAAGCCATTGGATGGAGGCATTGAGAACAGATGCACATATCCTGAATCTTGCTCCAACTAAGTCAGCACCGAGCACACCTTATGAGATGTGGGTGGGAAAGAAACCGAGCTTGAATTACTTGCATGTGTGGGGCTGCCCAGCTGAAGCTAAAGTATTCAATCCACAGATTAAGAAGTTGGACCCAAAGACAGTCAGTTGTTTTTTCATTGGGTACCCTCATAGAGGAAAGGGATATCGCTTTTATTGCCCAGGTCATACCACCAAGTTTGTGGAAACCAGGAAAGCGGTGTTTTTTGAGGATAATGAAATCACTCAGGTTAGGGCGATTGATCTTCAGGAGAAGTGGGTGTATGTTCCAACCCCGACTGTCCAACAAAACTTTATCCATATGCCAAATATGCACGAGACGCCTACTGGTGATCCCGAACCTGAAGTGGATCCTCAATCCGACGAGGAGCCTCAACATAATGAAGATTCTCAGCATGATGAGCATCCTCAGCCAAATGATGAGCCTCAACCCAATGTTAATCCTCAACCTTCTCGGGCAAGAGAAAATGCACATACTAATGAGCCTACGAGAAGATCACAACGGGAGAAGAAAAAGGCAATCTCTAGCGATTATGCCACTTTCATGTGTGAGGATGAAAATGAGATAGGGAAGGCACAAGATCTGACCTCATATAAAGAAGCCACTAAAAGTGAAGAATCGTGCAAATGGTTGGTGGCCATGGAAGACGAATTGAAATCTATGAGCTCGAATGATGTTTGGGACTTAGTAGAAGTTCCCGATGGAGCCAAAAGGGTAGGCTGCAAGTGGGTCTACAAAACCAAATATAATTCCAAAGGGAACGTCGAAAGGTTCAAAGCGAGACTTGTAGCAAAAAGTTTTACACAGAGAGAAGGAATCGATTGTAAGGAGACCTTCTCGGCTGTGTCATCGAAAGATTCTTTGAGAATTGTCATGGCACTTGTAGCTCATTATGATTTGGAGCTGCATCAAATGGATGTCAAGACATCATTTTTGAATGGTGACTTAAAAGAAGAAGTTTACATGACTCAACCTGAAGGTTTTGTCGTGGAAGGAAAAGAACATATGGCATGTCATTTAAAGAAATCCATATATGGCTTGAGGTAAGCTTCAAGGCAGTGGTACCTCAAGTTCGACGAGATTATTAGAACTTTTCGTTTTAAAGAGAATGAAGTAGGTTCACATTTTTAGTCCTATATGTGGATGATATTCTATTGGCTTGCAGCGATAAAGATATGTTGCATCAGACCAAGCGATTTTGGTCCTCAAAATTTGACATGAAGGTCTCGGTGAAGCCTCGTATGTCCTTGGCATCGAGATTCATCGAGATAGGTCCAAAGGAACATTAGTACTATCGCAAAAGGCATACTTTGAAAGAGTACTAAAGAAATTCAATATGCATAAGTGCTCTTCCTCACCTGCCCCCATAGTTAAGGGTGATAAGTTTGGGACATTCCAATGTCCAAGGAACCAAAATGAAACTGATCAGATGAAGTTGGTTCCTTATGCTTCTGCTGTCGGAAGCATCATGTATGCTCAAGTATGTACATGCCCTGACTTAGCTTTTGTAACCGGGATGCTTGGCAGATTTCAATCTAATCCACGACCGGACCAATGGAAGGCCGCAAAAAAGGTCTTGCATTATATGCAAGGAACTAAGAATTTCATGCTTATATATAGAAAGTACGATAACCTGGAAGTTATCGGTTATTCAGACACTGATCTTGCCGGATGTGGATAGTATGAAATCCACGTCAGGTTATATATTCACACTCGCTGGAGGAGCCATATCGTGGGAAAGCTCCAAGCAAAAGATAGTTGCCTCATCCATGATGATGGCAGAATATCTAGCATGTTTTGAGGCCACTGGGCAGGCTGTATTCCTAAAGAATTTCCACAACATACCCAGTGGCATACCCAGTGACATTGTACTGCGATAATGAACCCGCAGTTTTCTATGCGAACAACAACAAGTCAAGTGCTGCTGCCAGACACATTGTCCTAAAGTACCGTGTTGTTCAACATAGAACCCAGGATCAAACTATTAATGTTAAGCATATCAGTACGACACGTATGCTTGCGGATTGTTGGAAATATGCCCTAGAGGCAATAATAAAAGTATTATTATATTTCAATGTTCATGATAAATGTCTTTTATTCATGCTATAACTTTATTATCCGGAAATCGTAATACACGTGTGAATACTTAGACCACAATATGTCCCTGGTGAGCCTCTAGTTGACTAGCTCGTTGTGATCAACAGGTAGTCATGGTTTCCTGACTATGGACATTGGATGTCGTTGATAACGGGATCACATCATTAGGAGAATGATGTGATGGACAAGACCCAATCCTAAGCATAGCATAAAAGATCGTGTAGTTCGTTTTGCTAGAGCTTTGCCAGTGTCAAGTATCTCTTCCTTCGACCATGAGATCGTGTAACTCCCGGATACCGTAAGAGTGCCCTGGGTGTATCAAACGTCACAACGTAACTGGGTGACTATAAAGGTGCATTACAGATATCTCCGAAAGTATCTGTTGGGTTGACACGGAACGAGACTGGGATTTGTCACTCCGTATGACGGAGAGGTATCTCTGGGCCCACTCGGTAATGCATCATCATAATGAGCTCAATGTGACCAAGGTGTTGGACACGGGATCATGCATTACGGTACGAGTAAAGTGACTTGCCGGTAACGAGACTGAACAAGGTATTGGGATACCGACGATCGAGTCTCGGGCAAGTAACGTACCGATTAACAAAGGGAATTGCATACAGGGTTTGATCGAATCCTCGACATCGTGGTTCATCCGATGACAACATCGAGGAGCATGTGGGAGCCATCATGGGTATCCAGATCCCGCTGTTGATTATTGACTGAGAGCGTCTCGGTCATGTCTGCATGTCTCCCGAACCCGTAGGGTCAACACACTTAAGGTTCGGTGACGCTAGGGTTATTAGGAAGACTAGTATGTGACTACCGAATGTTGTTCAGAGTCCCGGATGGGATCCTGGACGTCACGAGGAGATCCGGAAGGGTCCGGAGGTAAAGATTTATATATGGGAAGTTGTCAAACGGACACCGGGAAGTTTCAGGGTCATACCGGTATTGTACCGGGGCCACCGGAAGGGTTCCGGGGGTCCACCGGGAGGGGCCACCCCTCCCGGGGGGCCACATGGGCTGCGTGGGGCAGGGAGCCAGCCCCTGGTGGGCTGGCCGCACCCCCTCCCTTGGGCCCATGCGCCTAGGGTTGAGGGGGGAACCCTAGAGGGGGCGCCCCCCTTGACTTGGGGGGCAAGCCACCCTCTCCCCTCTCCCCTAGGCCGCCGCACCCCCCCTAGATGGGTTCTAGGGGGCCGGCCCCCTTCTCCCTTCCCCCTATAAATAGAGGGGTGAGGGGAGGGCAGCCGCACCACCCTCCAAGGCGCAGCCCTCCCCTCCCCAACACCTCTCCTCCTCCGTTGTGTGCTTGGCGAAGCCCTGTCGGAGTACTGCCTCTCCACCATCACCACGCCGTCGTGCTGCCGGTGGAGCTGTCTTCCTCAACCTCTCCTTCCCCCTTGTTGGATCAAGAAGGAGGAGACGTCTCCCGTCCCGTACGTGTGTTGAACGCGGAGGTGCTGTCCGTTCAGCACTTGGTCATCGGTGATTCGAATCACGTCGAGTACGACTACATCATCACCTTGCAAGCTTCCGCACGCGATCTACAAGTGGTATGTAGATGCAAACTCTCTCCCTTGACTCGTTGCTTAGATGAACTCATAGATGGATCTTGGTGAAACCGTAGGAAAAATTTTAATTTTCTGCAACGTTCCCCAACAGTGGCATCATGAGCTAGGTCTATGCGAAGTTCTCTTTGCACGAGTAGAACACAATTTTGTTGTGGGCGTGGATTTTGTCATCTTACTTGCCTCTACTAGTCTTTCTTGCTCAACGGTATTGTGGGATGAAGCGGCCCGGACCAACCTTACACGTACGCTTACGTGAGACCGGTTCCACCGACTGACATGCACTAGTTGCATAAGGTGGCTGGCGGGTGTCTGTCTCTCCCACTTTAGTTGGAGCGGAATCGATGAACAGGGCCCTTATGAAGGGTAAATAGAAGTTGACAAAATCACGTTGTGGTGATTCGTAGGTAAGAAAACGTTCTTGCTAGAACCCAATTGCAGCCACGTAAAAGATGCAACAACAATTAGAGGACGTCTAACTTGTTTTTGAAGTGATTGATCATGTGATGTGATATGGCCAGAAGTTGTGATGAATGATGAATTGTGATGTATGAGATCATGTTCTTTGTAATAGGATTCACGACTTGCATGTCGATGAGTATGACAACCGGCAGGAGCCATAGGAGTTGTCTTTATTTTTTGTATGACCTGCGTGTCATTGAATAACGCCATGTAAACTACTTTACTTTATTGCTAAACGTTAGTCATAGAAGTAGAAGTAGTCGTTGGCGTGAAAACTTCATGAAGACACGATGATGGAGATAATGATGATGGAGATCATGGTGTCAAGCCGGTGACAAGATGATCATGGAGCCCCGAAGATGAAGATCAATGGAGCTATATGATATTGGCCATATCATGTCACAACTATATAATTGCATGTGATGTTTATTATGTTTATGCATCTTGTTTACTTAGGACGACGGTAGTAAATAAGATGATCCCTTACAAAAAATTTCAAGAAGTGTTCTCCCCTAACTGTGCACCGTTGCTACAGTTCGTCGCTTCTAAGCACCACGTGATGATCGGGTGTGATGGATTCTTACGTTCACATACAACGGGTGTAAGACAGTTTTACACAGCGAAAACACTTAGGGTTAACTTGACGAGCCTAGCATGTGCAGACATGGCCTCGGAACACGGAGACCGAAAGGTCGAACACGAGTCGTATGGAAGATACGATCAACATGAGAATGTTCACCGACGATGACTAGTCCGTCTCACGTGATGATCGGACACGGGCTAGTCAACTCGGATCGTGTAACACTTAGATGACTAGAGGGATGTCTAATCTAAGTGGGAGTTCATAATTTGATTAGAACTTTATTATCATGAACTTAGTCTAAAACCTTTGCAAATATGTCTTGTAGATCAATGGCCAACGCTAAATGTCAACATGAACTTCAATGCGTTCCTAGAGAAAACCAAGCTGAAAGATGATGGCAGCAACTATACGGACTGGGTCCGGAACCTGAGGATCATCCTCATAGCTGCCAGGAAACAATATGTCCTAGAAGGACCGCTAGGTGACGCTCCCGTCCCAGAGAACCAAGACATTATGAATGCTTGGCAGTCTCGTGCTGATGATTACTCCCTCGTTCAGTGCGGCATGCTTTACAGCTTAGAACCGGGGCTCTAAAAGCGTTTTGAGCACCACGGAGCATATGAGATGTTCGAAGAGCTGAAACTAGTTTTTCAAGCTCATGCCCGGGTCGAGAGATATGATGTCTCCGACAAGTTCTACAGTTGTAAGATGGAGGAAAACAGTTCTGTCAGTGAGCACATCCTGAAGATGTCTGGGTTGCACAACCGTATGACCCAGTTGAACATTAACCTCCCAGATGAGGCGGTCATTGACAGAATCCTCCAGTCGCTCCCACCAAGCTACAAGAGCTTTATGATGAACTACAACATGCAGGGGAAGGAAAAGACCATTCCTGAAGTGTTCTCGATGCTGAAGTCAGCAGAGGCTGAAATCAAGAAAGAACATCAAGTGTTGATGGTCAATAAGACCACTAAGTTCAAGAAGGGCAAGGGTAAGAAGAACTTCAAGAAGGACGGCAAAGATGTTGCCGCGCCTGGTAAGCCAGTTACCGGGAAGAAGTCAAAGAATGGACCCAAGCCTGAGACTGAGTGCTTTTATTGCAAGGGGAAGGGTCACTGGAAGCGGAACTGCCCCAAATACTTAGCGGATAAGAAGGCCGGCAATACCAAAGGTATATTTGATATACATGTGATTGATGTGTACCTTACCAGTACTCGTAGTAACTCCTGGGTATTTGATACCGGTGCCGTTGCTCATATTTGTAACTCACAACAGGAGCTGCGGAATAAACGGAGACTGGCGAAGGACGAGGTGACGATGCGCGTCGGGAATGGTTCCAGAGTCGATGTGATCGCCGTCGGCACGCTGCCTCTACATTTACCTACGGGATTAGTTTTGAACCTTAATAATTGTTATTTAGTGCCAAGTTTGAGCATGAACATTGTATCTGGATCTCGTTTAATACGAGATGGCTACTCATTTAAGTCTGAGAATAATGGTTGTTCGATTTATATGAGAGATATGTTTTATGGTCATGCTCCGATGGTCAATGGTTTATTCTTAATGAATCTCGAGCGTAATATTACACATGTTCATAGTGTAGATGCCAAAAGATTTAAAGTTGATAACGATAGTCCCACATACTTGTCGCACTGCCGCCTTGGTCACATTGGTGTCAAGCGCATGAAGAAGCTCCATGCCGATGGACTTTTAGAGTCTCTTGATTATGAATCGTTTGACACGTGCGAACCATGCCTTTTGGGCAAAATGACCAAGACTCCGTTCTCCGGAACAATGGAGCGAGCAACCAACTTGTTGGAAATCATACATACCGATGTGTGCGGTCCAATGAGCGTTGAGGCTCGCGGAGGATATCGTTATGTTCTCACTCTCACAGATGACTTGAGTAGATATGGGTATGTCTACTCAATGAAACACAAGTCTGAGACCTTTGAAAAGTTCAAGGAATTTCAGAATGAGGTAGAGAATCAACGTGACCGAAAGATAAAATTCTTACGATCAGATCATGGAGGAGAATACTTAAGTCACGAATTTGGTACACACTTAAGGAAATGTGGAATCGTTTCACAGCTCACGCCGCCTGGAACACCTCAGCGAAATGGTGTGTCCGAACGTTGTAATCGCACCCTATTGGATATGGTGCGGTCTATGATGTCTCTTACCGATTTACCGCTATCATTTTGGGGATACGCTCTAGAGACAGCTACATTCACTTTAAATAGGGCACCGTCTAAATCCGTTGAGACGACACCATATGAATTATGGTTTGGAAAGAAACCTAAGCTGTCGTTTCTAAAAGTTTGGGGATGCGATGCTTATGTCAAGAAACTTCAACCCGAAAAGCTCGAACCCAAGTCGGAAAAATGCGTATTCATAGGATACCCTAAGGAAACTGTCGGGTATACCTTCTACTTAAGATCCGAAGGCAAGATCTTTGTTGCCAAGAATGGATGCTTTCTGGAAAAAGAGTTTCTCTCGAAAGAAGTAAGTGGGAGGAAAGTAGAACTCGATGAAGTACTACCTCTTGAGCGGGAAAGTGGCGCAGCGCAGGAAACCGTTCCTGTGATGCCCACACCAACTGAAGAGGAAAATAATGATGATGATCAAGGTACTTCGGATCAAGTTACTGCTGAACTTCGTAGGTCCACAAGGACACGTTCCGCACCAGAGTGGTACGGCAACCCTGTCCTGGAAATCATGTTGTTAGACAACAATGAACCTTCGAACTATGAAGAAGCGATGGCGGTCCCGGATTCCAGCAAATGGCTTGAAGCCATGAAATCCGAGATAGAATCCATGTATGAAAACAAAGTATGTACTTTGACAGACTTGCCCGATGATCGGCGAGCGATAGAAAACAAATGGATCTTTAAGAAGAAGACGGACGCAGATGGTAATGTTACAATCTATAAGGCTCGACTTGTCGCTAAGGGTTATCGACAAGTTCAAGGGATTGACTACGACGAGACTTTCTCTCCCGTAGCGAAGCTGAAGTCCGTCCGAATCATGTTAGCAATTGCCGCATACTATGATTATGAGATATGGCAAATGGACGTCAAAACGGCATTCCTTAACGGGCATCTTAAGGAAGAACTGTATATGATGCAGCCGGAAGGTTTTGTCGATCCTCGGAACGCTAACAAAGTATGCAAGCTCCAGCGATCCATTTATGGACTGGTGCAAGCATCTCGGAGTTGGAACATTCGCTTTGATGAGATGATCAAAGCGTTTGGGTTTATGCAGACTTATGGAGAAGCCTGCGTTTACAAGAAAGTGAGTGGGAGCTCTGTAGCTTTTCTCATATTATATGTAGATGACATACTCTTGATGGGAAATAATATAGAATTTCTGGACAGCATTAAGGCCTACTTGAATAAGTGTTTTTCAATGAAGGACCTTGGAGAAGCTGCTTATATATTAGGCATCAAGATCTATAGAGATAGATCGAGACGCCTCATAGGTCTTTCACAAAGCACATACCTTGATAAGATTTTGAAGAGGTTCAAAATGGATCAGTCCAAGAAGGGGTTCTTGCCTATGTTACAAGGTGTGAGATTGAGCTCGGCTCAGTCACCGACCACGGCAAAAGATAAAGAAGAGATGAGTGTCATCCCCTATGCTTCAGCCATAGGATCTATTATGTATGCCATGCTGTGTACCAGACCCGATGTAAACCTTGCCGTAAGTTTGGTAGCAAGATACCAAAGTAATCCCGGCAAGGAACACTGGACAGCGGTCAAGAATATCCTGAAGTACCTGAAAAGGACGAAGGACATGTTTCTCGTTTATGGAAGAGACGAAGAGCTCGTCGTAAAGGGTTACGTCGACGCTAGCTTTGACTCAGATCTGGATGACTCTAAGTCACAAACCGGATACGTGTATATGTTGAATGGTGGAGCAGTAAGCTGGTGCAGCTGCAAGCAGAGCGTCGTGGCGGGATCTACGTGTGAAGCGGAGTACATGGCAGCCTCGGAGGCAGCGCATGAAGCGATTTGGGTGAAGGAGTTCATCACCGACCTAGGAGTCATACCCAATGCGTCGGGGCCGATCAAACTCTTCTGTGACAACACTGGAGCTATTGCCCTGGCCAAGGAGCCCAGGTTTCACAAGAAGACCAGGCACATCAAGCGTCGTTTCAACTCCATCCGTGAAAATGTTCAAGATGGAGACATAGAGATTTGCAAAGTGCACACGGATCTGAATGTCGCAGATCCGCTGACTAAACCTCTCTCGCGTGCAAAACATGATCAACACCAGAACTCTATGGGTGTTCGATTCATCACAATGTAACTAGATTGGTGACTCTAGTGCAAGTGGGAGACTGTTGGAAATATGCCCTAGAGGCAATAATAAAAGTATTATTATATTTCAATGTTCATGATAAATGTCTTTTATTCATGCTATAACTGTATTATCTGGAAATCGTAATACACGTGTGAATACTTAGACCACAATATGTCCCTGGTGAGCCTCTAGTTGACTAGCTCGTTGTGATCAACAGATAGTCATGGTTTTCTGACTATGGACATTGGATGTCGTTGATAACGGGATCACATCATTAGGAGAATGATGTGATGGACAAGACCCAATCCTAAGCATAGCATAAAAGATCGTGTAGTTCGTTTTGCTAGAGCTTTGCCAGTGTCAAGTATCTCTTCCTTCGACCATGAGATCGTGTAACTCCCGGATACCGTAAGAGTGCCTTGGATGTATCAAACGTCACAACGTAACTGGGTGACTATAAAGGTGCATTACAGGTATCTCCGAAAGTATCTGTTGGGTTGACACGGATCGAGACTGGGATTTGTCACTCCGTATGACGGAGAGGTATCTCTGGGCCCACTCGGTAATGCATCATCATAATAAGCTCAATGTGACCAAGGTGTTGGACACGGGATCATGCATTTCGGTACGAGTAAAGTGACTTGCCGGTAACGAGACTGAACAAGGTATTGGGATACCGACGATCGAGTCTCGGGCAAGTAACATACCGATTGACAAAGGGAATTGCATACAGGGTTTGATCGAATCCTCGACATCGTGGTTCATCCGATGACAACATCGAGGAGCATGTGGGAGCCATCATGGGTATCCAGATCCCGCTGTTGGTTATTGACTGAGAGCGTCTCGGTCATGTCTGCATGTCTCCCGAACCCGTAGGGTCAACACACTTAAGGTTCGGTGACGCTAGGGTTATTAGGAAGACTAGTATGTGACTACCGAATGTTGTTCGGAGTCCCAGATGGGATCCTGGACGTCACGAGGAGATCCGGAAGGGTCCGGAGGTAAAGATTTATATATGGGAAGTTGTCAAACGGACACCGGGAAGTTTCGGGGTCATACCGGTATTGTACCGGGGCCACCGGAAGGGTTCCGGGGGTCCACCGGGAGGGGCCACCCCTCCCGGGGGGCCACATGGGCTGCGTGGGGCAGGGAGCCAGCCCCTGGTGGGCTGTCCGCACCCCCTCCCTTGGGCCCATGCGCCTAGGGTTGAGGGGGGAACCCTAGAGGGGGCGCCCCCCTTGACTTGGGGGGCAAGCCACCCTCTCCCCTCTCCCCTAGGCCGCCGCACCCCCCCTAGATGGGTTCTAGGGGGCCGGCCCCCTTCTCCCTTCCCCCTATAAATAGAGGGGTGAGGGGAGGGCAGCCACACCACCCTCCAAGGCGCAGCCCTCCCCTCCCCAACACCTCTCCTCCTCCGTTGTGTGCTTGGCGAAGCCCTGTCGGAGTACTGCCTCTCCACCATCACCATGCCGTCGTGCTGCCGGTGGAGCTGTCTTCCTCAACCTCTCCTTCCCCCTTGCTGGATCAAGAAGGAGGAGACGTCTCCCGTCCCGTACGTGTGTTGAACGCGGAGGTGCTGTCCGTTCAGCACTTGGTCATCGGTGATTCGAATCACGTCGAGTACGACCACATCATCACCTTGCAAGCTTCCGCACGCGATCTACAAGTGGTATGTAGATGCAAACTCTCTCCCTTGACTCGTTGCTTAGATGAACTCATAGATGGATCTTGGTGAAACCGTAGGAAAAATTTTAATTTTCTGCAACGTTCCCCAACACGGATCCGCTTACTAAAGGCTTACCACCCAATATATTTTGTGAGCATGTAGCCGGCATGGAATTATTGGAAGCCTCTTGATTCTAGAATTATGGGACCACTAATATAAACCACTCCCAATAAGTAAAATGTTTTCCACTTTGAAATAGAATGTGTGCTATGAGTATTGAGGTTCAATGGCTTTTCATCGGCTGTTGTAACACCTTACTCTGACATATTATTCCTATGGAGAATGCACAAAAGTTATTGTGCCTAACGATCAAGGGGGAGAATGTTGGTATTGATCTAAGGCCCAACGTGCTGAACAGAAAAGAAACAAAAAGGAGAGGATAAGTTAACGTAAGGGGAGGCATAACGAACCAATGTACGTTCCCCATGACCCCAACTTACGCGGCCTGATCGGGGGCACCCTAACCAACAAGTGGTTTTGGTCCCCTGTTGCCAGCGCACATAAAAACAGATGGGGGAGTAGCCGGCACCTACAAGAGACTCATTCACGTACGGTTTACTTCTGCTCCCCACATTCCCAAACCCTACCAATCTAGGGGAGCGTTGCACGGCGGAAGATCATCTCCAAGCTCTGCCCCTGTCCCAGGGCAGTGCCGCTGGCGCCCGGAGGGACGCCGTTACCTGCAGCGAGCATCTAGACCGAGCCTGCGTCAAGCCTGCATCGAGCATCTTCACCGAGCCTGCGTCAAGCCTGCATCGAGCAGGCACGGGACTTCGCATCGCCTACACCAATGGCCTCTTCCATTGGTGGTAAGATCATCAAACCACCACTCTGTTCATTATGCCAATAGGTGATCTAATGTATGGCTTACGATATGTCATGTAGATCCTACGGGATTAATTATCTAAGAGAGCTGCCTCGCACAACTCTCTCTCTTTCTCTACTCTCATGAACACACACCATGGAGAAACTCAAGAACACACCACGCACAAAGGAAGAAGAACACATGGCTTTCCCAATAGACACCTCCTTGATGCGCACCGAGGCTACATTGTTTTCTCAGCCCTCTCAGCCTCTTCTTTCATTACTCCACTGCAAATATATACACAAGGTTTAGGCAATCCTACCATGTTCTTTACGTCACCACTTGAGCCACTACTCACACGTCCTAGAATCGCTTCATGATGTGGATGGCCCGGCCAACCAGCCACTACTCACTAGAACTAACAACCTAATCACTACTTGTGTCCGGAAATTGCGTAGCTTCTCTTCAACGCTAACCACTTGCATGCAGCAGGCTAAACAACCCATGCATGAAGCTAGCTAACAACCTTAGCTACCTGTACGACCAAGTTCAGTACTTGGGCAGCCTCATCAACGGCCACAGACTCACCGAAACTTGCCGGATCATCCAACTCCTCCTGGTCGTGAAGCCCGTCACGCTCCAGATTCATCACGTCTTGCCGCTTCACACAGCGTTGCTGTATCGCACAGCACCATTGACATCTCGTCGTGCTCGCTGCGTCGCATGGCAGGCTGACATCTCGTCTCCTTCACGGGTCCAATTGAAACTACACCGGACAAAAGAAACCAATAAACAACATTTCCCACCACAAGAGAGGCGATAAATCTTTTAGGTTGTGCCATGTTTCCTGAATTTTGTAGAGAATGTCGATAGATCACAGGCTACTGAATTCACTGAGTACAAACAGCTTTCCTCCTGATGTTTCTGATTCCCAAATTTTTGTGGACCCCTTTGGATCATCTCTCGACGCTTTCCTCTGGTTGCGTGTGAGCTATTTGTCTGCACTCTAACATGTCAAACAGAAGAAAGAATAAGTGTCAAAGTGTATATGAACTATTGGACCTTGCTGTACGTTCATGTGAATATAGCACAAGCATTACTCACAAAAGTGAAGGTTGGTGGTGTATTTACTTTCATTGTTCATCTTTCTGTGGCTTTTCCCCCATTGATCAATGCACCGGTGTTTTTCAGCAAAAAGGATAATATGTGTGTGTTTTAACATTTTGATTTTTCACACTGGGAGTTGGGGGCTAGGGTGGCGACTCGGAAGGAATTTGTCATTTTTTTTTATCTTACACTTCGTGGAGTTATGGCTCCAGTTAGCACCATAAAAGATCAGCATAAAGCATATGATTAGTAATTCATTCACCTCCTCTGTACATATTACAGGCTTCATCATCACTTTTGTTTTTGCTAAATACATGTCTCATCATCACTAATTAAGCAACCAACAAAACTAAACATGAAGCTCAATAACTATCCATAGACAGGAGGGTCAGCCGCTCAGAAGGAGATCATGGACTTGAAGCAGCTGATGCCGTCGAACTGCGACGCGAACCGCACCTCCCGCTTCCTCTCCGGCGGTGAGCCCTGGTCCACCTTCAGCTGCTGCTGCTGTTTCTTCGTGGCTTTCTCTGGCTGCTCCCTTCCGCGGCTTGAACAGGACAGGCGCATGGGCGTGGCATAGCCGGCGCCTGCGATGTCCGCCGGCGATGAGCTGAGGATCAAGAAAGCCAAGATCCTGTGCCTGGTCAGCGGCGCCTAGCGTTGATGCGTTTCGGTTTCCTGACCTTCGGGTGTGCTGCGTTGATGGATGCTTTGATTTCCCATGGCTCTGCTCGTGGTCTATATATATACACGGAACAGGGGAAGGGAAGCAGCGCAGGAAAGTGGACGAGAAACTTGGAGAAGGAAAAACGACGTGAGACGCGGTCGACAGTTGACGGAGTCGCATAGCTAGGCAACCTGCTGTTGCGACCTGACACTGACGCACCGCCTGTGGAGTTGGTCAAGATCGTTCCAACAATAGATAGAAACCGACAGGAAAAGTGGCAGGTGGATACATTGTTGCTGGGTCGGCGATGAGGAAATATGGAACATGTTGTGGTTGATCATCCACTCCAAGCAGTGGATGCCGTCAAACTCCGGGGCGAACCGCACCTCCCGCCTCGTCTCTTGTCGAGAGACCTGGTCGACCTTCCGCTGCTGCTGCTTCTCCGTCGCTTTGTCCGGCTGCTCTCGGCCGCGGCTCGTCCATGAAAGGCTCTTGGGCGTGGCATAACGGGCACCCGCGATGTCAGCCGGCGACGAGCTTTAGATCGAGAAACCCATGATTCTGTCCATGGTCAACGGCGCCTAACATTCTACTAGATGATACCCCGCGCGTTGCTGCGGGAACACATGCAAAATACTAAGATCCATACTTGAGTCATCAGTTGGAAACTTTAGACTTTCGTCGAAAGTTCATAAGATTGAGACTGAAAAAACAACCTTGTATCCAAACACGCCTGATAACATAAAGATAGTAACCCGTAAGCGAAGAATTTATGAAGCACAAAGTTATGGGAAAAAATGTGTTCAATGTGAAAAGCCTAATATCATATGGTAACATACAGTAAGGTGATTTAGATAGCATAATTTGAGAGTTATTACACCGAGTCCACAATGGTCCTTACATAGCTAATGGATTTTTAATACATATATAGTACGTAGAAGCATTCCCTATAAGGTGGTTGTATAATCTTGAACAAACTATTTTGCCTTCAGATGGTACTTTTTATACCATGCTCTTCTTTTTTGCAGAGGTATTTCTTTCATCATGTTAAGATCTTGAACGGAGTAGAGCTGATCAGTTTTTCAATAATCTGTTCTTTCATACTACAACTATTATCTTCACAAAGGGAAATGAAAGGTTCGACAGTTGACCATGGCCGCCATACATCTCAACAAAAAGAAGTAATAGTGACCTTTAGTCCCACAAATCAAACCACAACCAACAAAAGAATGTACACAAAAGTACAGTAGCAGAATAATGGACATGCACTGAAAAACATGGAGAAACTAAGGATATTAGACATGAGATTATCCCATTGTTGAAACATGAGATAAAGATGTCACTACCTCTCACAAACTGAAAAGGATTTGTGTTGAAAAAATGCAAACAAATCTTTGCGCACGCAGATTTGGTTGGGAGAAAAAATGGTGTGCAATAAAAATGTAAAAGCTACAGGATGCAAAATGTGACAGGAAATCCATAGCATTAATACAAAGAAATATATTTGATGCATAATAACATGGCATCGTAGGGTATATACCCGTAGAAATCAATAAGAGAGTCCATTTGGAATGAGCAATCCATCATTAGGTTTGAGGCAAGGTATAGGACCTGCTTATAGTTGCAATCTTCTGTAACTTCAACCATGTAAGCCTTTCTTTTCCGTATATGCGTTGGCAATGCTCCTGCAGTTATCATCAAACAAGAGGAAGGAATATATTATTACAAACATGAAAACGGTACTTCTTCGTTTGTCAGGTGTGGACTATAGCACCAATAGCAAGCACAACCATTAATATATGTTGTCATAACCTGTAATCGAATTCTGATGAAAAAACACAGTATAAATCTGAATCACCTATGAACATATAGACAAATAAACCAAGAAAAAGGAGATCATGCATATTATGGGTGAAATAAATGAAAAATAAGGATGCTTCTTCTAGTACTGTATCACTTTGCTCGTCTTCCTCTCGGCATCTGCGAAGTATAGACGTCAATGGAAAACAAAAGCAAAAGCGTGAGTTTTGCACCGAGGGGAGTGTAGTGTACCTGGTACATGAAGGTTGCATCCTGTTCTTGGATTCGGTGGGTTGGGACCACTTGTATGGAGAGGTGTCTGCACATTAGAATAAATCTAAAACAATGTAGAGATGGAAGGAATTAATATTTAGTATGTCATACTCATTTCACATCATATGCTGACATGGAAATCGCAACATAGAACAAATCAGAACCTTGAGATCAATCAGCATCTAAAACTAAAAGATAAGCATCGTGCTCACCAGAAATCCTAACAGTTGAAACACAGGGTTTAGGGTTTTGCGTGGGTGGCTAACATCCAGCCTCACGTCTCAATATATAGATGATCAGAATACAATTACATACGTATACAAATACGTGTACATGTACAATATGCTAGACCCTATTTTACATGCCCCCTCAATCTGAACTACATACAAGATTCAGATTGGTTCTAAAACGGTCTAGCATCTGTCGAGTAGCGGGTTTAGTAAATACATCCACTAACTGATCATCAGCTGATATAAACGTGACTTCCAGTTTACCAACAGCTACTCGTTCCCTCACAAAATAGAAATCAATCTCAATGTGTTTGGTACGAGCATGAAACACTGGATTCACCGTCAGGTAAGTTGCCCCTAAGTTATCACACCATAATATGGGTGTGCGCTGCCGTGTGACTCCAAGTTCTGTGAGAACTGTGTCTATCCAAATGGCTTCAGCCGCGCCCTTTGCCAATGCCTTATACTCTGCCTCGGTGCTAGACCTCGAGACCGTAGGTTGCTTCTTGGAACTCCAAGATATAAGATTGGGTCCAACAAATACAGCAAAGCCACTAGTAGAACGCCGATCATCAACACAACCTGCCCAGTCTGCGTCGGTGAATATACTGACTCCAGTAAATCTGGACTTACGAATCCGTAGTCCCGTGTCTAGCGTACCTTTGATATACCTCAGAATACGCTTAACTGCTTCCCAATGGACCTCGGTAGGCTGAGACAGGAACTGGCACACTTTGTTCACGGCAAAGGAGATATCTGGATGAGTGAGTGTCAGATACTGCAATGCTCCAACTACACTGCGGTACCTGAAAGAGTCATCGATACTCAACAATGCTCCACTGTGACGCGAGAGGCTCTCGGATGTAGCAAGTGGAGTGGAAGTGGACTTGCAGTTCTCCATGTTGACACGATGAAGAAGATCAAGTGCATACTTCTTCTGTGTCAATGTCATGCCCCCTGAATGAAAGGACGCTTCCAATCCAAGAAAGTACTCCAGCCTGCCCAAGTCTTTGATGGGAAAACTCGCAGACAAGGACTGCACAAGGCGATCCACCACATTAGGTGTAGAATCGGCAATCACAATATCATCAACATACACCAGCATGTAGATCTGAATAGCACCATGTGAAAATATGAACAAGGACGCATCCGCCTTGGAAGGAACAAAGCCAAGCTGTGAGAGATGCTGACTCAACCGAGCATACCAGGCACGCGGCGACTGTTTGAGCCCGTAGATGGACCTCTGGAGTTTGCAGACATGAGAGGGATGATGAGCATCCTCAAAGCCAGGGGGCTGCTGCATGTAGACATCTTCGGCCAAAAATCCGTGAAGAAAAGCATTACTCACATCAATCTGTCGAAGACACCACCCGCGGGAGACGGCGAGAGAGAGGACCAGACGAACCGTGGTAGGCTTCACCACGGGACTGAAAGTATCTCCATAGTCTATCCCTTGTTGTTGATTAAAACCGCGAGCAACGAGGCGAGCTTTGTGCTTGTCAACAGAACCATCCGGACGATGTTTGGTCTTAAAGATCCACTTGCAACCCACAATATTAACACCAGGAGGCCGAGGCACCAAAACCCATGTGTTTGTGTGACAAAGGGCAGCAAATTCCTCAGACATGGCCGAACGCCAAGCCGGTTCACCAAGAGCATCACGATGAGAAGTGGGTGTTGCGAAGAATGCACGCCGATGAGGGTCGTACCACACCATACGATCCGTGTATGTCTTGGCTTTACGCGTATGATCACGGTGACGGGTGACCATAATGTGCCCGGTAGCTGCATCACCGGTAGAAGGTGGCGGCGACGAAGGAGACCCGACCGGTGGTGTCGCGGCTGAACGATCATCAGCAACAGGCGACACGGGCCGGGGTGACGCGTCGGACTGGGCCGAAACAGGCGACGAGGGAGATCCAGGCGGAGACGGCAGCCCAAAGGAGGCGGCTGGCGACTCGACGACAACCGAAGTAGGCGAGGCGGGCTGGGCCGACCCAGGCGAGGCGGGGGACACAGCGGGCGACCCAGTCGTGCCCGCGGTCGCGCCAGCGGGCGAGGCCGACGAGGCTGCCTCGGGAGGCGTGGCATGCACGTCGGGGCCATGCACGTCGATCCCGCCGGTGGATACAGGTGCGGCGACGGGTTCCTGGGAAGAAATTAGAGCAGCATCTGCAGAAAACAAGTCAGGTGACAAATAGGACAGGTCGTATTTCCGCACATGGACATCCGAAACCGGTTCATTAGATGGAAAAGTGAGAGCATGCTCAATGGAGGCAATGTCAACCGAGACACCTGGGCTGGAGTAAGGGAAAACTGACTCGTCAAAAACAACATCACGAGAGATGTAGATCCTACCCGAGGTGCGATCTAGACACTTATAGCCCTTATGCAGAGGGCTATAGCCAAGGAAGACACACATCTTCGAATGGAACTCCAGCTTGTGAGCATTATACTTGCGGAGACTAGGCCAGCAAGCACACCCGAAAATCCTGAGAGAGGAATAATTGGGTTGAACATGAAACAGGCGGAACAGAGGCGTGTCTTTTTTGAGAATCGGAGTGGGCATACGGTTGATGAGATAACACGCCGTAAGAAAGGCCTCATCCCAAAACCGGAGTGGGAGAGACGAGTGTGCCAGTAAGGCAAGGCCGGTCTCGACCAAATGACGGTGTTTGCGCTCGGCAATACCGTTCTACTGAGATGTATGTGGACACGACACACGATGAGAGATGCCCGTGCGTTGAAAATAGCGATAGAGCTTGTGGTATTCACCACCCCAGTCGGACTGAACAGCCTTGATTTTGCAATCCAAGAGGCGTTCGACATGAGTCTGAAAGTTATAGAAGACTTGCTCAACATCAAACTTATGTTTAAGCAAATAAATCCAAATGAAGCGCATGTAATCATCAACAAAATTGACATAATACTTGTACCCCCCCGAAGACGCAATAGCGGGACCCCAAACATCTGAATGTATTAATTCAAGAGGTACAATAGTGACATGATAAGACGTGGAATACGGTAGCTGATGACTCTTAGCACGCTGACATGCATCACACACTAATGGTGAAGTATTTGAACTAGAGGAGGGAAGATCATGACTCCGAATAATGGAGGTGACCACATTATTGGTAGGGTGACCTAGACGTTGATGCCATTGCGACGACGAAACATGGACACTGGATGAAGCATTGCGAGATGACGAAGCACGAGTAAAGGGAATCGGATAGACCCCCCCCTCGACTGCTACCTTGAAGAATGACGCGCCTGGTTGCTTTGTCCTTGACAAAGAAAAAAACGACGGTGAAATTCAACAAACACGTCATTATCACAAACAAGGCGATAGACAGAAAGGAGATGCTCTCTGATGTGTGGAACATGAAGAATGTTGCGCAGTTTGAGAGATGAACCGGGTAAACGGGAATGACCAATGTGTGAAATAGACAAACCTGCACCATTGGCCACCTGAACCTGGTCCTTGCCATTATAGCGCTCAAGAACCTGGAGGCGTTCAAGATCACTCGTCAGGTGATCCGTAGCCCTGGTGTCCAGCACCCAAGGATAGTCGACGGTGTTGGTGGAGGCCGAGTTGGCGGAGCGAGAGTGGTGGTCCTGGTCATAACGCTTGCGGCAACCATCGGCCTCATGCCCCCAGTTTTTGCAAATTTGACACCGGGGGCGCCAACGGTTGTTGCGACGGCCACCACCACCGTTGTTGCCGCCGTTACCCCCGCCACCTCGAAGGATAGAACCAATGAGTAAAAGCTGGAGTAGGGCATGGGTGCATTACTCACACCCAAGGAGGCGGTGATGGAGTTGTGGGCGGAGCCGAGGCCGGTGAGGATGTGATCGATAAGCTCATCATCGCGGATCGGGGAGCCGGCGGCGCCCATAATGTCGGAAAGCGCCTTCATCTTGTTCATGTATTCCGCGGCGGAGAGATCGTCCTTCCTCAGCGACTGAAGTTGCCGCCGGATGTGACGGACATTGGCGCGGCTCTGGGCGCCGAACATGGTGGCGACGGCTGTCCACACCGTATGCGCCGACTCGCAGCCAATGAGTTGGCATGCAATATCCTCGTCCATGGAGGTGAGAAAGAGCCCCTTGACGCGCTGATCTTGAACCCACCATTGGTGGTACTCTGGGTTGGCGACCGCGGTAGCAGCGTCGCCGGTGCCGACAACGAGTGTTTTGGCCAGTGCCGCCTTGGTGCCATCGAGGTGTCCATGGAGGTTGGCACCGGCAAGAACAGTGCTGGTGATGCCTCCCCAAACCATGAAGTTGTGGTGACCGAGGCGGACGGAGAACGTCGGGACGGTGAGCGCGACGGGGATCATGGTGACGGGGGACGAGACGAGGGCGCCGGCAGTTTGGCCGGTGGAGAGGGCGGAAGACGACGTCGCTGCGGCGGCATGGAGAAGAACGTCACGCGGCGGCGGCCGAGGCAAGATGCGGCGGCGGCGCGGAAGATGACACGCGCGGGAGCAGCGATCGGAAGCGGCACAACGTACAGGCAAAGCTAGCTAGCTAGCAAGCAGCTGGATGGATTCCTCTGGCTGGATTAATCTCGTACGTGGAGCAGCAATTGGAAACGGCGGCTACGCGGAGAGAGGATCGGGCGGCGGCGCGAGGGACCTGTGGCGGCGGCCTGATCTAGTTGATACCAAGTTGAAACACAGGATATAGGATTTTGCGTGGGTGGCTAATATCTAGCCTCACGTCTCAATATATAGATGATCATAATACAATTACATAGTATACAAATACGTGTACATGTACAATATGCTAGACCCTATTTTACACTAACAACTTCAAAAGGGCCCAGGTGGACGCGGCAGAAGATGGGGATGGTCAGCCCTTGGAAACGGGTGCCAAGCTTCCTAGTTCCTGTTGGAGGCGGCGCGGCAGCGGGGCTCAGCAGCCTCGAGCTCCTCGTCTCGGCGCTCTCCCCCCGCGCCGACTGCGCGCCGCTGCCGCTCGGGGAGATCGCCGACCAAGCGTTGTCGGGGTTCCGCCGGTCATCGACATCCTCGGCCGCACAGACCACGCCCGCTTCCGCCATGGCCCTATTGGAGGAGGCGCCGTGATCCATGACAGAAAGATAGGCATGTCCGGCCCCAGTGGCCGCTGCGATTGTAGTGGAAGCGACCGGAACAAACCACCCCAGCGACGCCGGCAGTAGCTTGGCCGGAAGCCCGGAACAGAGATAGAGACCGGAGAGGAGGACCAGTGCTTTTAGCCACAAACAATATCCCCCGCAACTTCCAGGAGGAGGGGAAGGGGTGGGAACGGAGAAGATGGGGAGGCGACAGTAAAGGGAGAGGTTACTTCTCTTCTAGCAGATGAATGGCTCACGGGGTGAAATACTAACTATTTGTGAAAAAAATCCAGAAAACAAATGAGGATGTGGATGGTAGCTGAGGTGGATAGGCTGCATGTCAAGAGAAATGTGTTAGTGGGAATGAACTAGTTAGGTATTATAGATTCGGTTTCTTGGGCCATGGATGTGCTACATTGATGGATGCTTTGGTTTCCTACATGGCTATGCTACTGCTCTGTATATATACGCGGAAACAAGGGAAGCGAAGCAGGGCAGGAAAGTGGAACAGTGACGTGGACGAGAGACTTGGAGAAGGAAAAACGACCTGAGACGCGGTCGACTGTTGATGGAGTCGGATAGCTAGGCGGTGTGTTATTGCGACCTGACACCGACACGCGGCCTGTCGAGTTGGTCAAGATCGTTCCAACGAAACATAGAAACGGACAGCAAAAGATGCACAGGCGGATACGTTGTTGCTGGGTCGGCGATGAGGAAATATGGAATATGTTGTGGTTGGTCGGTGTTGCGCTGGCACGGAAAAACATTCCAGTCGCGCCTTCAGGATGTCGAATTCCGTTGGCTCGGCCCGTTTTTGCGCCCGGTGCTCGCAGGCCGAACCCGACGCACTGGGGGACGCTCGGGGGCTCCAACGCAAGGGAAAAGCGTTCGTGGGGCCACATTGACAGGCGAAAAGTCAAGCCACCCGCCCAGATTCGCCTCCTGCCCCC
>NC_041386.1:688607917-688619386 GCF_002162155.2 Triticum dicoccoides
CTGAGGCTGCCTCTTCGCCGCCGCCGGGCACCTTTCCAGCGCTCCCGGCCGTGCACATGGCCTGTATGCCGGCGGGCTTGCGCCCACCTCACCCACAAGGTGTTCGGTGAATTGCCCGGCCCAACGATGGACTCCGAAGATGTGGAGGCGCTCGCGGCGTTGCTGGATGAGGAAGCCGAAGTCGACATCCAAGAGCAGGAGCATCTCATGGTGCTCGCCGCCCTCGCCGGCATGCTCGCGAGCAGTGAGAAGCCGCGGCAAGGTGGCCCGACGCTTGGGCGGGTGAAAGCAAAGAACCGACATCTTCTGGAAAGCTACTGCATGCTCTACTCGGACTACTTCGTCGACGCTCCATTGCACGGTGAGAAAACATTTCGGCGCCGTTATCGGATGAGCCGAAAGCTTTTCCTCCGGATTGTGAATTCCATCCGAAAGTTCGACAGCTACTTCAAGTGCAAGAAGGATTGCACCGGCACATTTGGATTCACCTCGATCCAGAAGTGCATGACAACTATGAGGATGCTTGCATACAAAGCTCCCGGTGATTCACTCGACGACTATGGGCCCATGGCCGAGTCCACTACCATTGAGTGTTTGTACAAGTTCTGCAGGGCAGTGGTGGTAGTGTTTAGACCGCAGTACTTGCGAACACCCAATGCGGAAGACACTTCTCGGATCCTAGCAGAAAATGAAGCAAGAGGATTTCCAGGGATGCTTGGAAGCATCGACTGCATGCATTGAAAATAGAAGAATTGTCCATTTGCTTGGTAGGGGTCGTACAAAGGCGCCAAAGGCGGTTGCAGTGTGGTGCTTGAGGCAGTGGCCACACAGGACCTCTGGATTTGGCACTCTTTCTTTGGGATGCCAGGAACTCACAATGACATCTACGTCCTGCAGCGCGCCCCAGTCTTTGCCAAGCTTGTTGAAGGTATTCTCCTCTGGTGAACTTTGAGGTTAATGGACGGCAGTACAACAAGGGGTACTATCTAGCTGATGGCATCTATCCGAGATGGTCGACATTTGTGAAGACCATCTCAAACCTTGTGCCAGGAGGCAAGAACGCCTGATTTGCGAAGGTTCTGGAGGCTTGCAGGAAGGATGTCGAGTGGGCATTTTGGTGTGCTCCAATCTTGATTTGCTGTTGTCCGGTTCCCTTCTCTGACCTGGTCGAAAGATCAAATATGGGAGATCAAGACTTGCTGTGTCGTCTTGCACAACATGATCATTGAAAGCGAGCAACGAAGAGCCAGTGTTTAAAACTAAACCAAACCACATGCAGGGTCCTCTTGCCCAAGTTGATTACCACCTACCGGCAAACTGGACTGACTACCTCAATATGCGTCAGGAGATCCGAGACCCACAGGTGCATGAAGAACTGCAACACGATCTGATGGAGCACCTATGGAGGCTCAAGGGCGAGGCCGGAAATGACATGTGATGAAACTTGAGATTTTATTTGTTAAACTATATAATTTTAGTGAACTATTTGATTTATGTGATGAAACACGCCGAACTAATAATTGATTTCTATTTGTATGCGAAAATTCACGTCGAAAACCGCCGAACCGCGCCGAAAATGGGCCGATTCACGCAGTTATCGGGCCGTTTTTGAACATATTTGAGCCGAAAGTTAGGCTGAATTCGGCGCCTAGGGGCGACGGCTGGGTGCCGAACCGCCCCCGGCGCCGAGTTTATCACCGGCGCACCCCCAGGACGCTCTTTTTCGGCCCCCTGGGAGGCCGAACGGCTGGAGATGCTCTAACCCGCATGATGAGTTGATCCCATCCAGCTCTCAATCAGCTCTTCTCTCCGTCCGAGACTGGATTTCTAGTCAGGAACAAAGACTCGAAGTGGTTTCTGTCGGCTGTCGCTGACAAGTTCGTCGACTGGGGCTAATCTGCATGACCCAGAGAAAATTCTGCTAAAGAAATCAATGGCAGGGTCGCCGTGTAGTGTGGTGTGGTGAATGGGCGATGGCATACACTGGCACATGGCCGGCACATGCGCATAGTTATCTGTAGAGCTCAGACGTACATCAACACTTTGCTCTTCTGCCGGAGGCCTCGCAATACCGCAAATTTTCTGTAGCTTTGTAAATTCTAGATTTTTAACATTATGAACCGAATAGAATCAATAATATTAGTTAAGAAATATGAATATAAATGATCTGAAAGGCAACTCACAGTACAACAATCGTCCATTACAACAAATGTTCAAATTTGAATAATTATTACAACACCAAATGTTCAAATCACACACAAACACATATGAATAAAAATGGGAATCTATCTCCCATAGAGTTGTCACTGATACTCAATAAGATCTTCTAGGAGGTGGTAGTGTGAAGCACTGTTCTGTTCTCAATCTTCTGGTAGGTGTCAAGAAATGCAGTGATCTCGTCTGCGTCCCTGACACGCTTCACACGGCTACCAACATTGTGATAAATCTTGAAGTCCAAATCACTTCTATGTCGAAATCCCTGGTTATCAACGTCGTCGTATAGGATCATCTCTTCTATGTCTGAATCATCCGATGAAGACGACGAGGACGAACTCCGATCCATCTACAAAATGCATGCACGTTAATTTCTACCAAATCTCACCGGCCGATATTGACTCAAAATAATCAGCCGACATTGCACATACCTTCTCCCGAAGCAACGCCGGCGACCCCTTTCTTGTCCCTCGACGGCCGAAGCAAATTATGGAGCCCCTTTCTTCTACCCCTACGGCCGAAGCAACGCCTGCCAAAATCCCATCTTCTAGGCTCCGGCGCACGCGGGCGACTCCCGTTCGATTCCAAGGTTCGCTGGCGCTAGAACCAACCGGATCCGCCGGCTGCAAGGCCGCACGCCAAGCTCCTGGGCGGATCCATGGCGCTGAAGTCGGCCACTAGCCCGCAGAGAAAAAATAGGCACCTCCCACTCCCAAATTTCGTGGAATAGATGCGGCAAGGGTCGGCGGAACTACCAGATGGCGTGGGGCAGCCAGAACCAGCGGGGAGGTGCAGTGGCGCTGGCGGGGAGTGTTGCGGGAACATAAGCATGCGGAAATGGAGTTCGTACCAAGGCAAGAGAATCCGGCAAAAAGAGGGGCTTCTCTCATTGATATGACAGAAACTGCCCGGACTATGCAGGGTCACGCAAAAATAAAATCAGGGACGGATGATTTTGTGGGTTCTGTTCTGGTCAAAAAAATGCCCACGTCCCATAAACAGGCAATTATTCCAGATGAACCGGTTTACAGTATCTGCTAGAGATGCTCTAACTACATACTGCTCCATGGTAGCAGTACGATCTCATCCGGCAAATGATCACACGCTGGGAAACATATTTTTTGTGCTTATCTACATGACCGAGGACTCCCCCTTGATTGCTTGTCTCCCGATGCCTCGTATTCCCATGTGTTTGGATGTCTCTTCATTTCTTCTCATGTTAGCATATTTTTTTGCATGTTTGCCCTATATTCCCATTCTAACATATCCACCAAGAACTTTGTTAAATATTGAGATAAATATGAATTACTTGACTTTGCTATCCGCTCATGTATATATAGAGTTCGATTCTCTTGCACAGAGTATATATAGATAAAACAGTATTCATACTACCGAAGGCTGGTATAGTATTTATTTATTTGCTTACTGTTTTCTATGATGTGGCTTTTATTGGTTTAATGCCTCTGTGAGTTTTACGTATACATTTCCAACTACCTGCCGCTTGAATATTTGACTTTACCATTCACGTCTTGTTTCTTTTATCTGCGGACGACATATATTTAGATATACCCATTCATATTACGTCTCGCTACAACATGTTTTAACTTTGTACATGAATAGGCAATCCCACAATTTCAATGACAGATATTTTGTTGCGAAGCTAAAAAAGGTGATATCATCCATTTTTTATGCAGAAGAAAAATGACATTGTCTGCTTATAGTCCGCTTCATTTGAACTGAGTTGGTCCATTAATCAAACAATGTCTCTACAACAACAAGATGAATAATCACGATGGGTACGTTTGAGATATGTAAATATATTCTACTCCCTCCGTCCCACAATATAAGAACTTTTTGACAGTACACTAGTGTCAAAAATGTTTTTATATTATGGGACGGAGGGAGTAGTATCCAAGGCACTTGTACAGATAGACCTCGCCCACCCCTTCGTCAGACTTGTCCACGGTAGATCCCCCCAAAAAATATCATTCCTGACATACCAAATACACCATAAAGCAGCATAGGCAACCAAGCTCACAGCAATAAGTTTTTCCTCACTCCAAGCAAAGCCATTGTCAATCCACCGAGAAACAATCAAGGTCACAGTTGGGCCACCGAAGCTGCTGCGGGAATCAATCATCCGTCTCTAATCTGTCATGGACAAGTTATTGGCCTTCTCGATCCTGAGCTCTTCATCAGCCGACAGTACTAGGAAAAACCTTATAGGTGGAGGCTTAACAGTAGCGCGGGTGAAAGGCACGCGCTACTACTACTTTACAGTAGTGTTGGCCAAAGGCACATGCAACTGCTATCTGTTTAGAAGTAGCGCGGGCTTTCTAGCCAGCGCTGCTAATAAGCGGTCCCCACCGTACCAACCGGGGCTGCCTATAGTAGCAGTGTGGCCCATAGTACCCGCGCTACTACTAAAATGATAGTAATAGCACCGGCACTTCGACCCGCGCTACTGGTATGGTTACGCTCTGTCAGCTGATGGGCCACAGATAGCTGCAGCATGGTCCGTCAGTCCCGCGCTATAGCTATGAAACTTAGCAGTAGCGTTTGTCCCCAACATGCCCTCCTGCTAGCCAGCGTTGTCCTCTTCCTCCTCCTCACTCTTCATCTCCTCACTCACTCACTTACTCTCCCTCTCTCACCGTCGTGACCGTGCTCCTCTCGCCCTCGCCGTATTGCCGCCGTTGCTGCATTGCCGCCGTCCTCTGAGCCCCGCCTCTGGGAGCTCCTCTCCCACTTCGCGGTCTCCCGAGCCCAGTGCCCCGCGACCTATTTCTACTGCACGCCTCCGCTGAAGCGTTAGGTGAGCACGCCCTAGCTCCGCCATCCTCGTCCAGCCGCAGCGTGCCTTCTCCCACCTCCTCCAGCCACCTCCAGCCCTCCTCCCTCCTCACACTCTCTCCACCCTCCCTCCTCCATTCTCCAGCCGTCAAATCTCCTCCCTCCTAGCTCCGTCATGTGGGTCATGCCTCACGGGCCCGCGGTCATGGATATTCGGCCTAGCACGTGCTGGGCACAAGACGGGAATAAAATGGCATTGAAATTTGGAGTTTGTTTTTGTAACTCATGAACATTTTTGCATCCCCTAGAAAATAACATTTTTTCAATTCATGAATAATATTTGAATCTTCGAATAGTTTTTGAAGTTCCGAACGTTTTTTGAAGTTCATCAACATATTTTTAAATTCATGAACATTTTCTGAATCCATGAACTTTTTTCTAAAGGATTTTTAAAATTTTCAGAACATTTTTTGAATCGACGAATATGTTTTGAAATCCACGTACATTTTAAAATTCATGCAGAAATATTTGAATTTCGTGAATACTGTTCAAATTTAGAAAGTATTTAACTTACTCAGCCTATAAAATTGTTATTTTTTAGTTAACTTCCTGCCTTGAAATCTAAATTATAACAGAAATGCTGACAATCTAACATCCGAAATTTACCCATGACAAATAGAATATTTTTCTTGACAGTTTATGTTGGTGCAGGTATGAAAATTTTAGTTGGCGAGCATGGCAAACTCGCAAATTTTCCACCCTCGACAAATATAATTTGCCACGAAAAAAGTTTGATATTAGGGTCCAATTATAATATGAGGCCGAGTAGGCAAAGGCCCAGAACCGAACACCTACCGACCATTCCCTCATCAAACAACCAAAACACCTGCCAAACCAAGCTAAGACCATCAAAGCTGCTCCGGGAATCAATCGCCCGTCTCTAATCGGTCATGGACAAGATTCTGGTCTTCTTTATCCTGAGCGAGTCGCCGGCCGATAACAACCCCGACGCCCGCGGCAGCTGGGCAAGGCTATCTTGGCGGGCCATGCAGCAGGACGAGAAGCGGCCGGAGGCTGAGCAGCACCAGCAGTAGTTTCGATAAAACATTACTCACCAAGTCCATGGTCTAAAAAGCACAGATCTGCACTCTAATCCTTACGTAAATTTTCCTTCGAGCTAGCAGTCTCAACAAATAAAATTTATGTGTGGCAACATCCCATTCTTGCAGGTGAAATGCACAGAACCACCACATTCGTATCATCATGTGCGGAAAACCACCACTTTACACAATGTTGCATTTTGCACCACACCGAAAATTTGACAGTGGCAAAAAAATACTAACCTATTTTTTGAGCAAATTTTGACATGGCAAATCCTCCGCATGGCGAGACAGAGATGGCGCGCATGTAAAATCATCACGTTCGCTAGAAATTTATGAAACATAATAATGAGGACAAATTATTATAAACTAGCCTACCAGTTCATCCACAACTAACCAATGGACAAGGTCAACACATCTCGTGCAAAGGGTTTGATCGATGCAACCGGCTGTTGGTCTCGACTCGATCCACTAGCACGTGTGTGGCAGCAACGGTGACTATTCATCGAGAGGGAACCAAATGGCTAGGTCAACTCAAGTCTCATGCGGGCTTTGATGCAACACAACGATCGATCTGGCCAGCAAACTAGGTACACACACCAGTCTTGTTTGCATCGGTAGGGGTCAGTAGGCAATGAAGGGATCGCTCGGGTTCAATTAGCAACGAAGGGATTGCTCGGGTTCTGTTAGCAATCAAGGGATCCCTCGAGTTCAGTAGTAGTGTGAGGGGTCGCTTTGTTCAGTACGTAGTGTGAGAGATCGATCGCTTGGGTTCACTAGCATAAATGTGCAAGGGATCGATCGATCGAGTTTATTAAGCGAACGACTCACTCGGGTTCAGTTAGCGAAGGGCTCACACACGCACGCGTATAAGAGAAACGCACAAACCACTACATCAAATCGGGCCCGACAACCCACCGATTGCCCAAAGAATGTCATGCATGTGCTTCTCTGGTCTGCTCATGACAAAAAGCCCATTTTCTGTGGGAACTTTTTTCATAGAAGAAGGAACCTGTTGGGGAACGCAGTATTTCAAAATTTTCCTACGATCACGCTAGATCTATCTAGGAGATGCATAGCAACGAGAGGGGATAGTGTGTCTACCTACCCTCGTAGACCAAAATCGGAAGTGTTTATTAATGCGGTCGATGTAGTCGTACACCTTCACGATCCGTCCCGATCAAGTACCGAACGTACGGCACCTCCGCGTTTAGCACACGTTCAGCCCGATGACATCCTCGCCTTCTTGATCCAGCAAGATGGGCGAAGTAGTAGATGAGTTCCGGCAGCACGACGGCGTGGTGACGGTGTTGGTGAAGAACAATCTCCGCAGGGCTTCGCCTAAGCACTATGAAAACTATGATGGAGGATAAACTAGAGGGGACGGGGTTGCCGGCACACGGCTTGGTGTTTCTTGATGTGTCCTAGGTGCTAGCCCTGCCCCTCTATTTATATGTTGAGCCTTGGGGTCGAAACTTGGAGTAATAGCCTACACAAAGTCGGTTTCACCCAAAGGCATGAGTCCTTCTCGGACTCCAGGGCCAGACGCCAGGGTTCCCGGCATCTGGACCCTGGCGTCTGGCCATTGGACCCTGGCGTCTAGCCCCTGGACTCCGCAAAACTTCCTTTTGCGCTTTCCAAAATCCTTATGGGATTTCCCCTTTGGCCCAAATAAAGTGTTCTCGTACCCAAACATTTCCGGAAACATCTGGAACCCCTTTCGGTGAATTGTGGAACCCTTCCAGAGACCAAACACAATTATCCCATATATCAATCTTTATGTCCGGACCATTCCGGAGTTCCTCGTCATGTCCGCGATCTTATCCGGGACTCCGAACAACATTCAGTCACCAACATACATAACTCATATAATACTATATCATCTACGAACGTAAGCGTGCGGAACCTATGGGTTCCAGAACTATGTAGACATGACCGAGACACCTCTCTGGTCAATAACCAATAGTGGAACCTGGATGCCCATATTGGCTCCTACATATTCTACGAAGACCTTTATCTGTCGAACCGTTATGGCAACATAGGTTATTCCTTTGTCATCGTTATGTTACTTGCCCGAGATTCGATCGTCGGTATCTTCATACCTGGTTCAATCTCGTTACCGGCAAGTCTCTTTACTCGTTCTGTAATACATCATCCCGTACCTTACTCGTTAGTCACATTGCTTGCAAGGCTTATTATGATGAGCATTACCGAGAGGGCCCAGAGATACCTCTCCGATACTTGGAGTGACAAATCATAATCTTGATCTATGCCAACCGAACAAACACCTTCGGAGACACCTGTAGAGCATCTTTATAATCACCCAGTTACGTTGTGATGTTTGATAGCACACAAGATGTTCCTCCGGTATTCGGGAGTTGCATAATCTCATAGTCAAAGGAATATGTATAAGTCACGAAGAAAGCAATAGCAATAAAACTTAACGATCATTATGCTAAGCTAACGCTAGTAGAAAAACACCTAATAGTCCCGGTTTGTGAGGGCCTTTAGTCCCGGTTCATGAACCGGGACTAATGGGCCGTTACTAATACCTCCACCCATTAGTCCCGGTTCAAACGAGAACCGGGACTAATGTGCCTCCACGTGGCTCTGTGCGCCGAGCCCAGTCAGGGGGCCTTTGGTCCCGGTTGGTGGCACCAACCGGGACCAAAAGTCCATGTTTTTTTGGAAAGTGGCTGCTTTAGGGGTTTGGGGGGTTATTTTTAGGTTGTTATATTAGCTAGCTAATAGAGAGAAGTGTCCTCTCTTATATCTTCGTCCTTGGTTTACCAACGCTGCTGCTATATATGTTCATTTTACCCGCTGATATAATAACTCATGCATGCTCGCATACATCAGCATATATAATAACAAGTACTCGTCCTACTAATCATGCATCATCATACAACTTCTACTCGTTATTAATAATAAGTCATACGATCATCATCCTTATAGTCATCGAACCCAACCCTACATAATTGTTCTTAACACATGATCATCAGTATCAGGTAGGACCTAAACACCCTTAAGGTAAAATAGCATAAAGCAATATAGACCCTGACTCTCCATTATGAAGAATGACGATCATCCTGTCTCCAATTTTTGCCCTTCGCTGAATGTTGCTTCCAAGAAGCTCCTTACGACTGTCCATACATTTTTTCCATTCTTTGATTGTCATGTCTCCACTTCTTTTAGAAATCCGGTATGGACAGTTCAGATTCGTAGGAAGACCTGGTTGTATGTTCAAAACATGAAGGCTACCGTGTGTATACATCAGATGAGGCACACAATCATTCAGGATTATCTGTTGAAAAACATAGTAATAACTTCGTAGTTAGCAATGATATGATGTACTAGTTTTAGAAGTGTGCAAAAAGATGCACGGATGTCGTAATAGTAAAAAATGATACCAGGGTATCTCCATGGTAGTTACCGTAGTTCAACACGTGCACTAGTGGCACGTATTGACCATAATGTTGAGGAGTTCGATTGTAAAGATTGTAATTCTCAAGATCAGTACAAAATGCGACCAGATGATTTTTCTCCTGATAAGTTAGTTCGGAGCCTTCGGTGTAGTAGGTTCTGTCTACCATCTTCCGCACATTCTTTGAAGAATGAAAATAAGCTGTCAATGGAGAATAAGTTGTCAACTATTTTGAAATAAACAATATAAATTACTTAATAACTATGTTAAGCTCACATGGGGGAAGAATTGGAGGTGTCTCCACAAGGACGAAAATCCATGGTAACAAGCATACCCTCATCAAAACCATACATCTTGCAAAGTGCTTCCCAATTTTTTGCAACCAAAATGGGTTACACTCTGAGCATTGTACAGCTTTACTTGAAAATCCACACCATGATGGGTACTTAGGATAATTTTTTTGGTTTCGAAATTTTCATGGTCTTCAAAACCCATCCTCTCCAAGACATAGCGTCTTGCAAAGCATGGGATAAGCTAGTCGAATTGGAAAAGATGAAAAATATTGTCATGATTAAAATAGTTGAAGTCATGAGTAATTACGAAAAAAACTATCATCGTCGGTTGCGTACCGTATGAACATCGAAGGTCTCCTCGAGCTTAATGCGGAAGCGACGATCTTCGTCCAGCTCAATGAACCTGTCGCAGATACCTCGGTCGTCGTGGCACCAGTCGCACTCCCCCGGGCGGTTTTCGTCGTCCGATGAGTACGACATTTCCGTCCTACGTTCATAATTCAAATATTAAACTAGATCATTATTATTAATCACGGGTTGACTATCGATGATCGACGTACGTAGCTCCTTCTTTCATTCTAGAATACATTATTATATCAAATTGTCTAGCACACGGGAATGAAGGAGAACTTATCCAATATGAACATTCAATAAGCAAAACCAAATCATAAAATAAGCAAAACCAAATCATAAAATAAAGTATAGTATTCAAATTAGCATGCATTCAATAATTATAAGCAAAAGTACATCATCTCTTGGTGTCCGTACATCGTCGAATATTATCACTAATACAACTAGAACCGTAGCGCCCGACGGGTATCAACGCGGGCGGTGGACACCCAAAGATAAGGAACCATCACAGGATCATAGCTCCAGTGAGATCCCTGAAAAACCTGCTAGGTATTGTCGAATCTGCCCTCCAATGGAACCATGTAGCGACGGACGTGCTCGTCCTCCTGGCTGACATGGTGACGTACCACCTCCGCGGTGTCCGGATGCCTCACCACCATCACTGGCCCACGCGACCGCCACCAAACAAGGATCGGGTCAACAACGGGCTGCCTCCTCACCAACCTACGTCCCCGGGAAGGTAGCACCTCCCAATACCAGCCTAGCGGAGCCCAGTCCCGAACATGGCCCTGATCAAGCAGGCCTCCACCGCCGAGTCGACGACGACGAGGATGCGGGATAGGCATCGCCGACGTCGATGCGGGAACTACTTCTATATATAGTTAAATAGAAGTAGTTTTATTAATTAAATCAACTATCTAGTTCAACTACTAAGCACTTACTGTAAATAAATAAGTAGTACTTACTAAAAACAAACTACTTCTATATATAGTAAAATAAATTAGTTTATTAAATCAATTAGCTAGATTAACTATATATAAACTACTTCTTATTTTTTTCCTTTTTGTAAATACTATGAACAAAAAAATCATTAAAATTCTATGAACAAAATTAATTACTACACATCTAATCTAACAAAAAAAATCTAATCTAACAAAAAAATCTATGAACTACATATCTAAATTACTACACATCTAATCTAACAAAAAAAATCTAATTAATCTAACAAAAAAATCTAACATAATATAAACAAATTAATTACTACACATCTAATCTAACAAAAAAAATCTAATCT
>NC_041386.1:688620143-688621074 GCF_002162155.2 Triticum dicoccoides
CGGGGCGTGGCGGGGCGTGGCGGCGATGGCGTCGGGGCAGGGCGGCGACGACGAGGTGGCGGCAGGAAGACGCGTGGCGACGGGAGTGGAGCAGGAGAGATCGAAGTCGCGCTAAGTGATGTATATATAGCAAAGACTTTGGTCCCGGTTCGTGGCACCAACCGGGACCAATGCCCCCTTTAGTCCCGGTTGGTGCCACCAACCGGGACCAAAGGCCTCTTTTCAGCAGCCCAAAGGGCGGGAAACGAAGACCTTTGGTCCCGGTTGGTGGCTCCAATCGGGACTAAAGAGCGGTATTCGTCCCGGTTGATTCCACCAACCGGGACCAAAGAGCGGCATTGGTACCGGTTGATGCCACCAACCGGTACCAATGGACCCGTCTAACTACTTTTTTATTTTCTGCAGCTGTTTTTTTGTTGATTCTTCCTGGAGCTGTTTTTTTAGTCCCACCTCGCCAAGCGAGAGGCACTCGCAGCTGTTTATAAGCCCTGAGTGCGGAGACGATGACGAAGAGGCTCAATGCTCCTGCACGTTGGTTAGCTTCAAGCCTTGAGGAATACGGTAGACTGCACAGAGCTCTATGCAGTGCAGTTGACACTATTCCGAAAGGCTTGAAGCAAATTAACAAGCACTGCGCCTCTTTTTTATTTTTAATGACTTATTACAACTCGGAAATAAAAAGAAAAAATAAATATAGCAGAAAAGAAAAAAACTACATAAAAAAGTACTCAAAAATGAATTGAAGCAAAAAATAGTTGTGATTAACTATACTAAAAAAGGAGCATAGATGCTTATTTTTAATGACTTATTACAATTCAAAAATAAATAGAAGAAAAGATAGTTATGATTAACTTTACTAAAAAATGAGCATAGATGCTTATTTTTAATGACTTATTACAACTCAGAAATAAAAAGAAAAAAAATAAATATA
>NC_041386.1:688621964-688625779 GCF_002162155.2 Triticum dicoccoides
AAAAAAGAAAAAAAATGAATATAGCAGAAAAGAAAAAAAAACTATATAGAAAACTACTCAGAAACGAATTGAAGCAAAAAATAGTTGTGATTAACTGTACTAAAAAAGGAGCATAGATGCTTATTTTTAATGACTTATTACAACTCAGAAATAAAAACAAAGAAAAAATAGTTGTGATTAACTTTACTAAAATATGAGCATAGATGCTTATTTTTAATGACTTATTACAATTCAAAAATAAATAGAAGAAAAAATAGTTATGATTAACTTAACTAAAAAATGAGCATAGATGCTTATTTTTAATGACTTATTACAACTCAAAAATAAAAAGAAAAAATAAATATAGCAGAAAAGAAAAAAAAACTATATAAAAAGCTACTCAGAAATGAGCATAGATGCGCTTATAGAGGAAATTCAAATTAAATTCATAACAAATTTCAAGAGAAATTCGTATGAATTTAGGCGAAATTCCCTATATAAGGGCATCTATTTTCATTTTCAGAGGAGCTCAATAAGGCAGAGAAGGAGGGGCTTATAAAACCGGTCTGATTCCCCTTCGGTTGGCGAGGTGGGACTAAACTTTAGCCGCAACGAGGACCAACCCTTTAGTCCCGGTTGGTGGAATGGACCGGGACTACGAGGACCAACCCTTTAGTCCCGGTTGGTGGAATGGACCGGGACTAATGGTCGTCCTTTGGTCCCGGTTCAGGCCACCAACCGGGACCAATGGTGGTGGGCCAGGAGCGAGGGCCATTGGTCCCGGTTCGTCCCACCAACCGGGACCAATAGGTCCAGACGAACCGGGACCAATGGCCCACGTGGCCCGGCCGGCCCCTGGGACTCACGAACCGGGTCCAATGCCCCCATTGGTCCCGGTTCTGGATTGAACCGGGACTAATGGGCTGGACCGGCCTGGACCATTGGCCCCTTTTCTACTAGTGTAACGGATGGGTCTTGTCCATCACATCATTCTCAAATGATGTGATCACGTTCATCAAATGACAACACATGTCTATGGTTAGCAAACTTAACTGTCTTTGATTAACGAGCTAGTCTAGTAGAGGCATACTAGGGACACTCTGTTTTGTCTATGTATTCACACATGTACTAAGTTTCCGGTTAATACAATTCTAGCATGAATAATAAAAATTTATCATGATATAAGGAAATATAAATAACAACTTTATTATTGCCTCTAGGGCATATTTCCTTCAGAACCCACCATCTCTATGATGATACATATTTTTGTCACAATTACAATCATGGAAGTGTCACTTCCATGACAGAAAATGTTTTCGTTCGTTCCATAATGTCACGGGTGTGTCTTTTGTTTATAGTGCATGGGTAAAATGGTCATCCTTAATTGAGATTTGCATGGGGATATGAGCTATATATCTAGACATACTTCATCAAAGAATGAAATTATCTCTGTTTAACTGGGATGATGGACTTCTAGCAGTCTTGGGATGATGGACTTTTAGTAATCCTGAGAAAATGTGAGGTCCTAGAACAGAATGTGGTGGCTATTTCACATGGACATTACCATTCTTGCATGCTGGAACATTCTGGTCAATCACAATGCTAGGATCATTTGCAATATATGTCCATCTGTTATTTCTAGCAAAAAGGAAACTCAAAGAAGATATAGCTCTATTTGTTCATAGGATCAAATGAAGGACATTCCATCACTATCATACTGGTTACATCTTTTCCAGTGATTGTGGTTCCTTGATTTTGTTCATTCTCCTTGTCAATGGATTCTACTTGTTTGCTCGGGTTTAAAATATTTACACTAGGATACCCACCTTGGTTCAGATCAAAAAAGGAAGATCGTACCCGTGGTGTAAAAACAAGGAACTTTGCTAACCTTAGATTTGGTGGAGGGTTCATTTAGTTCAACGAGAAAATGCATGCCAGCGTGTCGATATACACCTCTACATAGCCTTAGTGGATGCAGTCGTTATTAAAGCATCACACATGACATGTGGGTGCGTCTAGTATGTATGTTTGTTGCAAAATTACAAATAATAGTACATGTGCAGTTTTACAAATATGTTTTTTCGGCCAAAATAATATTCAGCTAAGAATTGTTCTAAATTGGTAGATGACATGGAATGCACGACGTCCAGGAATTGATTCAATACTGTGGTGCATGTTGGAACCATGCGCAACATCACGTGATTATGATGCAGTACATATAGCATGATGATGTCGGAGAAACTTGTGCTGCATGTTATGGCAAAATGGCAATGAGAGTGTGCAGGGTATTGCTTCTTCGAGTTTCAATCGTACATTTCGTGGTAAATCTAGCAAGCGATAGAGAAATAACTTGCTTAGTGTGTTCAGTTTGGCTCAAATCGTACACGTAAGTATGATATGTTTCTAAACTGATAGTGCAAAGTAGAGGACTTCCTCAATAAAATCGAATCTGTTTCGAAAAAAGTTACGAAAGTTGTTTACTTGACTAAACCACTAAGGTGTCATGCCCATGCTTTAGTTGGGATCGCCTTTTTGATTAATGAAGGATTTTTTCTAGGCTATGGTCATTACTCTTCACTACATTAGATTGTTTTCTTCTAATAATGAGCATGAGCTTTTTTTGACTCTAATTAGCATGAGCTCTGCATCTTCATTAGAAATATAAAAAAAATGACTGGTTATCAACAATTGAAATGCTTTTGCGTTGATATGCCTCGGAATGAGCTGAACATGTCACTACCTAGAACATTTCGCCACCAAACGGAAGAAACATCTGCCGTATGATTCATGTTTTGTGCTCTACAATATTAGGTAGGGTTGGATAAAGTACGTGTTTTTTCTACCTGGTGCCAACACCAGTGGGTCTTTCCTTTTTCATTGTGTATCTCTTCCCTTCGTTTTCATGAAATAATGATTGTGAATTGCCAACGATTTATAACAACGAGAGTAATCAAAATACATTCTGTCCAGGCAGAGGTATACATCATAAGTTGCATACAGAAGAATAGGCTTTATCTTTAATGAAATCAAAATAAAAAATGGACCCCATGATTTTCTAGCTTTGCGGGCTTTGGTGTTGAAAAATATCCTGAACATCTAAGCTTGGATAAAAAAAAACTTTAACAATTTGTAAATATAGTTTTAATTAGATGTGGGAATCAATATTGTGTTCTTATGTATTTCTCGTAATTATTAAAACGTTCATAATATAGGTCATCACTCCAAGTAGACAACCATTTGTGAGAAAATACTACACGTCATAAAGCTCTGAAAGAAGTCCCCGTGCGATTTATTTATTTATAAATAAAATCAGTGGGGTAATCCTAAAGATCCATTCATCTCCGGATGAGGCAAGCACACTGATCAGCATGTTCTTTTAGCTTTTTGATATGTGGACTGATGGAGGAGCAAAAGCCTCGTGTGACATTTTGTTTAAGCTATTTCACGTGGCTATGGCACTATGAGCGTGTTTCTTCATCAAATTGATGTGTATGTGCTACCGGGTTACTCTAGCTTTACGGGATGCCAGTTTCTTCGCCAGCTCTCTAGGATCAAAATTTGTCACCGCCAAAGTGAACATGTTGCGGAATATCATATTGGTTACGAACACATCAAGTGAGGCTGTCTATCGCTGGACCAAAGTACAATCTCCATGTGAACAAAATAAATTATGCACCAACCATTGTTGTAGTGATTAATGTTTTCCATCTACATATAGAACTCACTTTCATCATTATTTTGATAAAGGGCATTTTATTGACTAATTTCATCATACTAGCTAGACCAGATAGCATCTCTGTGGATCAACTCATCGCTGATTGTTACCACCATACCTT
>NC_041386.1:688626264-688633190 GCF_002162155.2 Triticum dicoccoides
CCTATTGTTGTAATTCATACCTTCAATTTGACAGTTAGCACAGCGGATAAGTGGCAATATCAGATGCAGTAGAAACACGAGGGAATTGGAGACATTGGGAGATAAGCAATCATTGGTAAGCTGATGCGGCTACTACCAATTTTGTCTCAATCCCTCCATAATATACGAGGCATGGCTCCTAGAAGCTATGAATCAGTATAGTGGTTACCTATCACGACATGCCATGTATTATCATCTACATGCTTAGTTCAATCGTGCAGGAGCACACCAGTCTTAGGCACATTGAGGCGCATATGAAGTGAGTCCATGGGCCTTTCATGGTGGTTGTTGTGAGCAACTGACACAAGATCTCTCTGTTGTGGATACTCTCACGATCATCATCGATTTGTGATGTTTCTTCATGGCCATAGACACTCGTACACACATGTACTTAAAAGCACTTGTATGACTTTGAATTTGTAATGAGTTGTAATATGAGTAACATATTCTGCAAATAATGTGGTTGAATGGTCAAATTTTGAAAGCATTCCTTACATAAATCATGACAGTGTTATAGAGGATTTCCACATTTAAAAAATACAGTCTGAGCATGGTGTGTTCCTTTTTTTTGAGCGGACCTCGTCCGAGAGTATCCTGAGTAGAGTCAAGAAAGAAGGAAAATCTTAAGGAATTAATTGACTCAAATAGATTCACCAACAACTTAACAGCCACAAGAGAATGAAAAGAGGGGGGGGGGGGCATTGACGGCCTTTGTGGCATTTGCCACCATATCGGTGCTCCTCATTGGCCACACCTCAGGGCCATCTCTTTCGCACCGGTCCACTTCCCTTGTTTGGACGAAGCAGTTGTGGTGTGCGGTGTAACCAGATCTAGGGCGCGGTAGCGCATACCAGCCCCGCTGCAACCTTCATCATGTTCTGGCTAGGCTACTCTGATGCAGGCCCGATCTTGATCCGGCGGCACGGCCCTGCCATGGTACACATTCCTGCTGAGGTGCTGGACGCTGGGGTGGCAGTCTTAGGGATGTATTTGTTGTAGGGAAAAGGATTGAGGGCAGACAAGGTGGGCCGCTGCCTACCTTGAGGCGGCTATTGCTTTTGGCGGTCCGTCACACATATTTCTTGAAAACCCTAGATATTTCCCTGAAATCAACCCGTACTACAGGTATTTCTAAGTCAGGAAAACGTTTTGAATTTACATAAAGTCCCTAAGTTTTATTGACATTAACATGCGGTCCCTGCTTAATGAGTCTAAGAAAACATTTCTTTTTTTAGTACCCCTTAATTTCTCTGAAATCAACCTGCGGTCCACTCGCCCAAACTTAAAATTAAATGCTAAAGTCATGATTCGAACACGCTACCTTAGCACTGTAGTTGCATCATGCTGGCCACCACACCCAACCAGTTGTTATGTACAAAAGGTATAGCTTTTTGTAGATATAGCAAATGAATATCGTGGTTGATTTCCCTAATTAAATCAGCCAATGAGAAAGTGAGTCCTTTAAATACTTTTTGAACTTAGGCGGGTCTGTCATTAATTCTCTAGCCAAACGGAGAATATGAGGAGAAAATTGCAAGCGCTATAATCAGGAGTTAACATATACTCCCTCCGTTCCAAATTACTCATCCTGGTTTTAGTTCAAATTTGAACTAAAACCACGACGAGTAATTTGGAACGGATGAGTAATTTGGAACGGAGGGAGTACGTGATTAATGATTTGTATGGAATCAGCCAATGAAACCCATATACCAAAGGAAAAAGGGGACACTTGCTTCAATTACTACATCAATTTAATGCCAAGCTGACTAAAAAGAGCGGAATATCTTGTAATAAATACCCGACTAATATACTCACTTGAAGGCATTGCTAGGAAAGACATACTATAGAACACATGACTATTCAAATTTAAATAGTCTCACATCGGTTTCTTACACTAAATATCATCAATTTATATACGTTCATAAATGGTTTGAAATATTAACAAGCCATCTTGGAAATAAAGAGTAGAGAATGAGAATGGAGGAGGTGCATCATCGATTGGGTGTTAAATAAAATGATTATGCAGAATTAAATGAGGTCGTGCCCCCTCATGCATGATGAAGGAGGGCCTTGCACTATTGATTCGAAAGCAGGAATACTGGTCTCCTAGGTGGGATCGTAAACTTGAATTAGCGGTGAGCGTAACACAACCAACAATATGAGCGTCACACACCAATTTTATCTCCCATTGCAACGCACGGGCCCTTTTGCTAGTATAAATAAGTTTCAGTCGATGGTCTCACTTCTAGCCAATCTTGGCCCATTGGGGTAGATCCTTCGCTGAATGGTTGGATCTCTGAGGTGGTTGATGTCTAGGCAACGAACCTAACAATGAGTACTAGGGGTATGAACAAGGTGCAGAGCCTAACTACGGCACAAGTGTATTAATAGGATTTTACTAGTTCGGGTCCCTCTTGGAGATGTAACAACCCTACGTCTGGTGTTTTCTCTTGGGCTGTATAATTACAATGGATGTTGAACCCTTGCCATGGAGCGGGAGACCGGCTTATATAGAATATACCTCGGCCTCATAACTGCCAGGTTACAGGGGGATTAAAGGAGCAAAACTACGGTAGTTACAGGTAACGGCAGCCATAACTACACTTCAAGTCTGACATAAAGCTACTCGATGGTTGCAGCTCCAATGTTGCTCGTACGCCTCCTCTATCCAAGTGATGATGGCTGGGCCAACTAAATGGAAGGCGTCCGAGTGTCGTCGGTGTGTCCGAGTGGATTTGTTGTGGTGTGCATCAGAATGCGCATGTGGTCCAAGGTCCTTCCAATGATGGTGTAGGGCACTAGGTGGGCCTTAGATGTCAGGTCCTTGACCCTAGTAATAGTAGGTGACCCCATCATTACCTCCCGCCCCCAATCGGTTGGGATTTGTAGGACGAGTGAACTGAGCCTTTGGTTTGGTCAGAGTGCTTCGGGGGTACTCAGAGTCCGATGCCAAGTGGTTACCACTGTGCCTGAAGTGAAACCGCAATGGATTCTAGACTAAAGGGTTTCTGAGTGATCGGATAGTGTTGATCGTTGTGAAAAACCTAGTGGAAAACGTATGTCTCTCAGGAGAGATAGATGTGAGTTCCGAGTGAGGACATGCCATAAAACTTGAGTGACGATGCTGATGCGTGGTCTGACTCCCCGGAGAGATGCCACTCTTTATCCCAGGGAGCACCTGCGTGGGCCATCTCTGAATCCAAAATATGAGGCTCGTGCCTTGGAGCCTAGTGAAAGGGCCAAGTTTACCCGCGGAGGGGTGTCATGCTCATCCCATTGTGATCTTGAAGACGACTCCAGTCGGGTATTTTACGTGTCTGGTGCACGGTGAAACCTCTCCGTCATATCTACATTATTTCATTATTTCATGTGAATATTTTACTACTTTTACATACTTTTGGCAAAAATATATATGATTTTCTTGGACTAACATGTTGATCCAGTACTCTGTGCCAGCTCATGTTTGTTGTATGTTTTTTGTTTCATAGAAATCCATATCAAACGAAGTCCAAACATGATAGAAATTGACGGAGATTTATTTTTGCATATATTTGGAAGCAAAAACCAACCCGAGATGATGCTCAAGGGGCCCACATCTCACACGGCGTGCCCCCTACCCTGGGAGCACCTAGCAGGCTTGTGGCTACCCCGTAAGGCGGTTGGGTCCCTTCTTTCGCCGCAAGGAAAAAAATCCGGATAAAAATTCCCTCCAAATTTCAGCCCAATCGGAGTTACGAATCTCTACGAACTTAAAAAACGGCGAAGGACAAGAAAACAAGAACGTGAAACAAAAGAGAACAGAGAGAGATCCAATCTCGGAGTGACTCCTACCCTCCGGGAGCCATGAAGGCCAAGGACCAGTGGGAAAACCATCCTCCTATCTAGGAGGAGGCCAAGGAAGAATAAGAAGGAGGGGGGCTCTCTTCCCCTCTCTCCGGGTGGCGCCAGAACGCCGACGGGGCAATCATCATGTGACGGCGGTCTACTCCAACAACTCTATCATCTTTATCAACACCTCCATCACCTTTCCTCATCTATATTCAGCGATCCACTCTCCCGCAACCCTTTGTACCCCCTATTTGAAAATGGTGCTTTATACATCATATTATTATTCAATGATGTGTTGTCTCCTGTGAAGTTTGAGTATATTGTTTTGTCCTATGGGTAATCGATGAATTGCTATGTTTGGTTTAAATTGCTTGTGGTAATGTTGATGTCCTTTGGTGCCCATCATATGAGCGCGCGCGTTGATCACACCATAATGTTAGTTGTATGCTGATAGGACTATACATTGGAGGGCTAGAGGACACGTGTTCAAGCCACATAACTCCACGGGTACAACTATAGATGGAATAACTGTAACCACATAACACACGCGGATAACCAACCTGACATATTACTCCATATGTACGACCCTATCGCACAGAAAGACTCAATTGAAAAACAAGGCATGGACTAGCGGGGTATCAAACGTACATGTCCCCGGTGCGGCGAAGCGTGCGTGATCATCTAGTATGATATATAGAGACAGGGCCGTTGAGGAGCCTGTGCGGGTTGTGCGCTTGTACAGGACCCCCAAAATTCAGAGGGGGGGGGGGCAATTACAGGTTAGAGCCGTTGAGGGGCCTGTGCGAGCTGTGCGCTGGCATAGGGCCCCCAAAAATCAGGGGCCCCCAATTACAGGTCCAAGTATTCTCCTTTCAGTTTTGGGCCTATATTGCTTAGTCACCTGAACCACTCTTTTTGGGTCTTCCAATCATGACCCTAATGCAAAACGCTGGCTTCATTCCATGATAGAAGCTCTAAAGGAAGACGAGATCACCGTCCTAATCGTGACCTTGTGGGCGATTTGGTCTGCTCGCCGCAAGTTGATTCATGAAGGCATCTTCCAATCTCCCCATGCTACTAACGGTTTCATTTCCAGCTATCTATTTGACATTGAGTTTTTAAAGAAGCCGGCAGTGGCAGTACGTTCGGGAACGGAGCCAAGGCCGACGACATGGATCCCTCCTCCGGATCATCATCTAAAAGTGAACGTTGACGCGGCGGTAGCAAGGCACGGTGGTCTTGGAGCAGTAGCAGCGGTGTGCCGCGATGGGACTGGCATATTTCAGGGAGCGTCGGCCCTGATTTTCAACAACATTGATGACCCTGAGGTGTTGGAGTCGCTGGCTATACGTGAAGCTCTGGCTCTTTCAGAAGATCTGTACATTCAGAAAATTTCGGTGGCTTCCGATTGCAAGAAAGTGGTAGAGTCAATCAAGACTGGCACGTCAGCTTCATATGGCGCAATTGTGCGTGAAATAAGGGACCGATCTAGGTTTTTTTCTTCCTGTTTAATTAGTCATGAGTTTAGAACCTCCAATGTCGAGGCTCACAAACTTGCAAAGCATGCTTTAACGCTGGGTACTGGCCGCCATGCTTGGTTAGGCCATCCCGAAGATCTTGTTTTCATCCCTGTAAACATTGTGACGGGTGAATAAAGCTTTGTGGGTTTGCCTCAAAAAAAAAAACTCTTTTTGGGCACCTGGTTCTGGTGTCTCCAGCCGCCGATAGCTGGCATTCTCCGTCTCAAACTAATCAGATCGAGTTGGAGAGGAAAACACGACACTTACATACGCGACTTCCAGTTTCTAAAAAAATCCGAGATTTCCTGCCTGTCTTTAGATTTGAATTGAAATCATTGATCTGTCTACGTCTTCTTGTAGATCGGCGTCAGCAGGCGCCACCCGATAGGCTACCGGCCGCACGCCGGAACTGCACGGAAATTGCAAGCGCCCGCTGACATCAACGCCGCAACGCCATTCAAGTAACCAGTACCCTACAGGCTACAGCTCCTCCTTTTTCTCATTTTGATTGATACAAACAGCAAAGCCGTACCGCTGCCATCACAGTGTATTGATTTTTCTTGGAACATTTGCTGTGCAGTCAAATGCTTTGGGGATCCATATAGTGTCACGCATCAAAGATTTTCAATAGTTGCTCGTTGAAAATTAAAGTTTGATCCTTTTCTATTCTGCCATCTTGACAAGTCTATAATTCATCGAGTATGCATTAATATATTTTTTCATAAACAGAAACAGTCATGCATTCTAGAAATAGGAATTATGATTCTGGTGCCGAATAGCGTAGGGGTGCTCTGGATAATTTGTTGTGAAAGGATCTCACACTAATTCGGAAAATCAAAATCGCACAAAAAGGAGGTCAGTTTATTACTTTAGCTATACCTTTAGTCTTTTGCATTGATATTCGAGAAATATATAAATATTGTATACGAAATAGCACACATTTTAATTATATAAATGGGATAATACTTGATCTATAGTATTATAAGAAAAATAGGGCCCCATTTTTTCTTTTCGCACCGAGGCCCTGAATTCGTGGAGACGGCCCTGTATAGTGAGATGGCATAGCGCTCAAAGGATACAGATACCACCAGGTAGCATTATTCTTGTTAACCGGCAGGAACTCTGAATTTTTGATATGTAGAAGCGAATTGACAGGTTCGGAAGAAAATCTGGTTAGAAACCAATAGAAAGTCATCTAGCTTAGACTCCTTAGGTGCATGCACACTTCAATGTAGAGATCTCTTCAATGTATTAGTCAAGTTGGATTACTTGCTGGTGTGCATGGGAACTTCAGTGTTTTACTATGTTTCTGATTCCTCCCAGTTCCGCACCCTGTGACTTGTGTGTGACATAGAACCAAATAGATAGCCTTAGGCCTTGCCCATATGTAGCCCAAAAGACTTGCCTACCTAAACATCAACGGCAAGATATCCATCCCAACCTGAAGTTTCGAGAGCTTAACTTTAATGAAAGACAAAGAATCAAATTAAAAGCGCCCCTGGCCTGATTTTTGTTGGTTCGATAAAGAATTAAAGATGG
>NC_041386.1:688633274-688635254 GCF_002162155.2 Triticum dicoccoides
CTACGTCGTATGTCATCATCAAGGGCCATGCTGCCTTCAGAGTTGTACTACATAGTATTCTGGTAGATCGGAGCCTATCCAGATTCTCAAGCTCGAGCTAGCTTGGTTGGCTCTTGAGCTGAAGATGCTTAACTTTCAGGCCTTAGATGAGCTCAGATTTTATTCAAGTGGGTTCAAATATGTAAAATAACTACCAACAAATATACTGTGGAAATTACCAACATGTGTATCAATATATTTTAAAGTACACTATATACTTTGGTCATAGGCCCGGATCATTGAATCGAAGATACCAGGTGGTATGTTCCATTTCGGTAGAGGGTTTTCAGGTGGTAAACTGGAGTTTACCCATATTTAAGCAATAGTCATAATTTTGTGACGTACAGCCAAACAAATTATTTTGGACAAATTTTAATCGTACTTATATACAAATTGAACGAAAACTAAAAAGATTCCAAATATATTCCAGAACATGTGGGTAACAGGCCGTTTAGAAAATTGCTCTTGACTCTCTGCATATGTTGGTTGCTGACTAGTTAAGAAAACGAACAAGTAAGAAAGGAGGCTGGGCTTGACAGAGCATTTGTCTTTCTAGCCTGTGAATCTGTGACGCAGTACCCCACGTCTTACGCTGATCACAAGGTAGGTATAGTTTTCTTTTGAAGGAAATGTTAGGCAGAGATACTTGCCTTGAGCATGTGAATGTAAAGTAGAACAATTCCTTCCAGTCCCAGGCAAACCGATCGATGCCTATACATAATTAATTCATCGCCAGTTAGCCAGCCGCCCACGCAAATCCGGTTTGAACTTTGAACCACCAGACACGAAACCTCCGGCGGACGCAGGGAGCTAGCGATGTCGGAGCTCGCGGCCGTGAGCTCCCTACTACTGCGCGTCATCCGCGACGAGGCGCTACTTCTAGGCGGCGTACGGAGGGACGTGCAGTTCATCTGGGAGGAGATGGAGAGCATGCAGGGCTTCCTGTCGCACCTGGAAAGGACGGTGCCTACCGCCGGCGAGTACAACGAGCAGATCATCCCGTGGAAGAACCAGGTCCGGCAGCTCGCAGAGGACTGCAACTACTGCATCGACATCTACATGTCCCGCGGCAACCCCGAGATTCATCATGCCAGGGGCGGCCTCCTAAGCTATGTCTGGTGGCTTCCCTGGTTCGTGCAAAAGATGGCCGCCCAGCATCGCGCGGCCATCCAGCTGCGGGAACTCAAGGACCGGGCGCGTGACATTGGCGATCGCCGATTGAGGTATGTACCATATAGCACCCCCGTAGTTTAGCCTATCCTTTTTTTTGTGCAGCCTAGTTTACCGGTGTAGTGCTGATGTCTGGTTGACCCTTAGTTTCAAGTCATACGTATGCTTTTTTTTTTCTAAAAATAAAGCCATCCAAATGAAATTTTAGATATGATTAATACTCCCTCCGTCCCAAAATAGTGTCTCAACTTTGCACTAAGTTTAGTACAAAAATATGATAAAGTTGAGACACATATGTTGGAACGGAGAAAGTACTTGCAAGTATTCTTTTTTTTTTCGGTAAAGGGCATTTCTTATTGATTCATAATGAAGCATCAATGGAATACAAACCTAATGAACATACCCGGCCCCTACAAAACTAAGATGCGCACATCCAGCACCAGCGACACACGCATAATATCACACCGGCATTGACCAAACTCATAGAAGACGAACTGAGGGAAAAGAACCCCCCCCCCTAACGCGACTGTGTCGCCCCCGTGGGCGAATGGCCGCCTCCTAGGTGCCTCCTCCCCGAGCCCCCCCTTCCCTCCTTCCCTGCCGTCGTCGATGGCGTCCAGCGCCGTTCCTAGCCAGGGGGCGCTAGCAGCGGCGGCCGCTGGTCATTCCCCTCTCGGGTCACGCCGACGCTCGGCGGTGCAGCGCCACGGGGTGCTCCTACGCAGCGACGGCTCGGCATGGTGGCAGGGATCTCTATCATCTGTACAAGCG
>NC_041386.1:688636123-688638508 GCF_002162155.2 Triticum dicoccoides
CGATGGTGCCGGAGGCACGGGCCTCCCGCATGACGACGGTCGTGGTGATTCCCTCCCGCACGGCTCCAGTGCCGCTGCTGCCGTTGCCGGTTGTGTCTCTCTCCTCTTGGCCTCGTGGTGCTGATCCTAGCGAGGCGGCGTGGGTGGCGTCAAGACCGCACTAGCTCTTGCTGGTGAGCGGCGGGATGGCTGGCTGGCTCCGGCCATGTTGGGGTAGTGAGCATGCAGTGCGGGAGAACTCACTTGCCGACTCTTCCAGCTCCAATGCGGTGATACCTGCGGGTGCTGCCATCCCTTCCTGGAGGGTTTCAGAGGTATCCATCCCCCAATCCCTTCCGCGTGCCAGGGGAAACCCTAGGACACATTCGGGTAGAAACATCGTTGGCTTCGCATCCCTTGTTGGAGCTGCTACTTGGTACGCGTTGGATCGAAGCCTTGTTCTATGGTAGGTCGATTTCGGAAGGCGCATCGGTGGCTGATCATCCATGCTTTGTCATGCTGCCGGTGTTGGCATTTGTTTCTTCTTATTTTCCTTTGGGCTTTTTGTGCCACTCGTCCCAGCAATTGCTATGTGATCGGTGCTGGTTTGTTTGTAATACAAAGCAGGGGAAACCCTTTTTGGTAAAAATTCATAGAAGACCAAAGCTATGCCAGGCGGAGGAATAAAAAGAAAAACCTGCAGCGATAAAAAAACGATCGATGATATACAATGGTGACCATCGGCACCAACTATCAATTGACAACACAAGCAATTCTGCAATAAATTTTCAGGTACTAAATTTTCTAAATTGTCTAACTTTGGTAACTACCTATAGAACTAGTTTTCTATATAAATTCTTTTCATATGGAGCAGATAAGCAAACATTATAATATATTAATGTGCTATTTCTCAGGGATTGAGTAAATGTTATTTCTAAGTCGACAAAGTTGCATCATAACCATACAATTTCAAGAGTTGAGATTATTGACTTAGAAGTTAGAAATAATAATTTGTATCTTTCACCAAAAGGTCTACATTGGCTAGAGAATAGATGCTCTAAACCATTAATAATACAACTCCAATTTTTCTAAATGTAAATAATTTTTAATAACGAGTAATGACCCAAATAGATGTGAGAGATAGTGTACGAAATAATTTAACAATTTGGATGGCATAACTAGATTCAGGAACTACCTCTCGATAAAACTAAATCCTTATCATGGTAATTTTATAATGCTAATTAATACTACACTTACAGTACGAAGAATTGTGTCATTTTATTAAAAGTTACTGAAATTTACATATTTTTATTTTCAGTCGTTCTGACTTTCTACAATAATTAATCTAATATAGATAGGATGGCGGGCGTATGCGCTAAAATTTCTCTAATCTCTACCATCTTTTCTACCGTTGCAACGTATGAGCATATTTACTAGTAAAGATACAATGAAGCAATCATGTAGTAAGTCAAAATGTTCATTTTACCGAAAAGCAGAATAAACTCGGCCTCTCTAAAATGTTCTTATTAAATTATTCAACACAGACCAACAAACTGCATACAAGGATCAATCGAATGCAACCTTTCTGGTGAACTATGTCGCTACACCTATAAGATTGATGATGTGCCCTGACAGCACCAATGCACACCAACTAATCTGGTGGCCTCACGAAGTGACAAGCTTTCAGCTGAAAGCACCAACCGGCCTAACAGACCCACAACGTGCACTGTAGGAGCGTGCTCTAGGATCCTGCGGTGGCATCTTCAGGAGCGATCCTTGCACCGACCTTGCTAGGCCCAACTATCGTTGGTGTCACCAATGTCGAGACTCCACCGCGCCACACCGATGAGACCCACCGCCTTTGATGTGGTAGATGCAACACAACTCCACCTGTTGGCCCCTCTAGTCAGTATCTACACCAAAACAATGCCCCAAGGATGGAGAATGGCACAAGTCTCCGTCATCATCCGATCCAGGAGACCCAGATCCAGGGTTTCCCTCAAAGTAGATGCCTCCTAGAGGAAAAGTGGCATGCCAACTACAGTTTCCAACGAACCAAAAAGGTGCCCACCAGCACAAAAGTTCTCATGACGATGCCTTCAAGAAGGACACAACGCCTAGAGTGCCACCACCGGCCACCGCAGTTAGGGTTTTCACCCAAGAACCAATATGATAAGAAGAGGTAGCGCAGACCCAAATGACGTCTCCAAGAACGAAACCGGCACCCTCGGCAGTTGTCGCCATCGTGGCCGGCCGGAGCCAACTAGGGAGATATCCCGATCTGGATCCCCACCACCCGCCATGCCACGCCATAGGACAAGGAAGCTTATCCAAGGGTCAGCCGCCCCAGGTCCGTGGCCTCCGCCATCTAGGGGGGGGGGGGGCAGCGGAGTCCAACCACCACAA
>NC_041386.1:688638518-688639734 GCF_002162155.2 Triticum dicoccoides
CTCCAAGAACGAAACCGGCACCCTCGGCAGTTGTCGCCATCGTGGCCGGCCGGAGCCAACTAGGGAGATATCCCGATCTGGATCCCCACCACCCGCCATGCAACGCCATAGGACAAGGCAGCTTATCCAAGGGTCAGCCGCCCCAGGTCCGTGGCCTCCGCCATCTAGGGGGGGGGCAGCGGAGTCCAACCGCCACAATCCTTGGCCGTGCCTCTGGCATTGCCCGATGCTAGCCTCATGTGGCGGCGAGGGAGGAAGGAGATCGTGCCGGCTCTGGCGGCGGTGGGAAGAGATGGCCCCCGAGTCGCCCTAGAAGGGGGGGGGGGAGGTTAAGGTGCTATGCCTCTTGACCATTTCTTCGTAGCCAGCGAGGACGCCGTGTGCATACTTCCCGAAACATGCCACCGTTGAGTGTTACATCTGGGAATGACATTGTTGTTTCCTTAGCAATCAAGCTATTCTTATTGCAGATGAGTACCTTGTGTAGAAATGGGTCAATTGTACTTCTCAGTGTGGTATGCTAAACACACGTGATATGTCAAATGTTTCTTCACGGGTGCTTCGAACAGCTTCAACAGTTCTGTCATATTTGCTAGTGCAGCATTTCGGTGCCCACCCTGCACCCTTTTAGGAAAAAAAGACAAAAATATTCATAAACTTCCATTTTTTTTTGTATGATAGAAACTTTGTTGAGTGAGGTCAGCTCCAATTTTCAGATCATTTGGACATCTGAGTAACTCAACAGAAAAGACAAGTCGAGCCAAAATAGTGCATGAACAATAAAATATTTATAGACCCAAATTTATCTTTTTTTGATAACAGTTGCTCAGACATCCAAATGATATAAAAATTGAAGCGGACCTCAAGCATCATATTATCCACCATGCAAAAAATGGATTTTTTTAACTTTCTAGAATTTTTTTATGTTTTTATTCAACGCGGGTGCACATGATCATGGGCTTAGAAGTGGATTATCCCATGTGTTGCACCCTTTCCAAGGCACATTGAGAACATTGCATAATATATTGGAGACTTCCGAGGTAAACCGTAAGTTCCGAATCGGCAAAATTCAACCACCAAATGCTCCCTACGTGTGGGACTTGTATGTCATTGTCTCTTTCTTCCCAATTCCACACACACCCACGCACATCACGCATAACTTTTGCCAGGTAATCAAATAATTCATAGAAGTGGAACTAAACATGATTTCATACAA
>NC_041386.1:688639744-688642021 GCF_002162155.2 Triticum dicoccoides
AAAAAAAGACAAAAATATTCATAAACTTCCTTTTTTTTGCATGGTAGAAACTTTGTTGAGTGAGGTCAGCTCCAATTTTCAGATCATTTGGACATCTGAGTAACTCAACAGAAAAGACAAGTCGAGCCAAAATAGTGCATGAACAATAAAAAATTTATAGACCCAAATTTATCTTTTTTTGATAACAGTTGCTCAGACATCCAAATGATATAAAAATTGAAGCGGACCTCAAGCATCATATTATCCACCATGCAAAAAATGGATTTTTTTAACTTTCTAGTATTTTTTTTATGTTTTTATTCAACGCGGGTGCACATGATCATGGGCTTAGAAGTGGATTATCCCATGTGTTGCACCCTTTCCAAGGCACATTGAGAACATTGCATAATATATTGGAGACTTCCGAGGTAAACCGTAAGTTCCGAATCAGCAAAATACAACCACCAAATGCTCCCTACGCGTGGGACTTGTATGTCATTGTCTCTTTCTTCCCAATTCCACACACACCCACGCACATCACGCATAACTTTTGCCAGGTAATCAAATAATTCATAGAAGTGGAACTAAACATGATTTCATACAAAAAAGGGTGGGGGGGGGGGGCAAAATGAGTCGCACTACATCTTGTTATATATAGAAAATTAAAAGTAAAATTATACTATTTGCAGCGGCGGCGGGACTTGCAGGGGTGGGATGTGTCCGCATGGAATGCGGTATTGCCCACCTTAATCTCGCTGAAACTGGCCAAGGCGGTCTTAGCCCATGCCGGCAATGTGCCGCGTAGGCATTGTGTGACTCAATGGTGTGGTAACGGCCAGATCGGCCTTGTCCAACTCCGGCTCAACGCCATCATTGGTGACGGCCCCAGGGATGGGCACGTGGTCCCAAATCCGGTGCTCCCTCCTGGCGTTCATCTTCCCAGCAGCCTCTACGGCGAGCTTGATGTCGGCCCAATATAATGACTATGCTAGAGTTGCTCTTAGTTGATTGTTGGATTGGATCTGAGAAAGTTGTTTTTTTCGTCCATCCCATTGTGCTGGCTCTAGTCTAACCTTTGCGGATGGTACAGGTATGCCGCTGAGATGCCAGCAAAGGGGGTCACATTGTCATCATCAGCCCATGCGGCCACAACATCTGTTGCTTACGAAGACAGTGAAGAAGACGATGACGATCAAGGCGTGGAGGTAACGACAATGGCCGATTCAAGATGGGCGTTATTGCAGTCTAGTACACCAGAAGACAACATTAGGGTGCAGCTAGCGAAATGGATGATAGAGGATGTCGCGCGACGAGACACTTCAAAGGAGAAATTAATACCATCCATCGCCATTGTGGCACCAGATAAGAAAGAAGCCCTCGCTGTTGCAAAGGAAGCTTCGGCTATGTGGGGAAAAGGTTACACACGCAGGCGCAGTGTCTTGGTCGACATCCCAGCAGTGCACAATTATTCTGAGTTGCTACGAACCGAGGATATTCTCTACTACATCCTGCGTGTGCTGCGGCCCACCGAATCCAATCCAGAAAAACAGGATGATCAATTCGGCCTCCTTGAGGATCTGCATTCTGACAAAATGGAAGTCTCTATTTACTCAGAAAAATACACGCTGTTTGATGAAATAGACAAAAATATTCATGCAATGAAGGTTGACAACAAGATTGCAGGAATCATGAAAACTATTGAACAAAGGAAGCACGTCCTGCTGCTGCTCCACCCCAATGGAGAGAATATGGACGTGTTGGAATCCTGTAAAGATGAGCCCATAGGGGTATTCCTCCGAGCGTTGTGGATGCTCAAGAACAAACCATATGTATTTGAGTTTGAGTGTAGTACCACACAAAGCCATGCAAGGAAGTTAACCACACATTCGCAGGAAGATATTATCAAGAAAACAGCCAACATGCTTGAACAGCATATGAAACTGAAAGAAGCACATGCAGAATCGATTTGTCTCACGAAAACCCATTATGAGCAAATCCTACGGGAGGTGTTTTACCCTTTGAGCTTCCAAGAGTCCAGCCAAGCCACTGCAACTAGATATGATGATCAAAACAGACAAATGTTTGGCAAGACACTACAGGAGCTGCAGGAAAATAAATCTGACATTAAACTAGCAAAAGCAGAGCTGGAAGACAAGTCCATGAAGAAAAACGATACAGCTGCTAGGAAATCAAACCCGGATGCCCTTATTGAAGAAACCATGATCAAGATTCAACAAATGCATTCGAAGATGAAACACAAGCTCAAGATCAAAAGAATCATGGACAAAATTAATGACT
>NC_041386.1:688642031-688653411 GCF_002162155.2 Triticum dicoccoides
CGCACTACATCTTGGTATATATAGAAAATTAAAAGTAAAATTATACTATTTGCAGCGGCGGCGGGACTTGCGGGGGTGGGATGTGTCCGCATGGAATGCGGTATTGCCCACCTTAATCTCGCTGAAACTGGCCAAGGCGGTCTTAGCCCATGCCGGCAATGTGCCGCGTAGGCATTGTGTGACTCAATGGTGTGGTAACGGCCAGATCGGCCTTGTCCAACTCCGGCTCAACGCCATCATTGGTGACGGCCCCAGGGATGGGCACGTGGTCCCAAATCCGGTGCTCCCTCCTGGCGTTCATCTTCCCAGCAGCCTCTACGGCGAGCTTGATGTCGGCCCAATATAATGACTATGCTAGAGTTGCTCTTACTTGATTGTTGGATTGGATCTGAGAAAGTTGTTTTTTTCGTCCATCCCATTGTGCTGGCTCTAGTCTAACCTTTGTGGATGGTACAGGTACGCCGCTGAGATGCCAGCAAAGGGGGTCACATTGTCATCATCAGCCCATGCGGCCACAACATCTGTTGCTTACGAAGACAGTGAAGAAGACGATGACGATCAAGGCGTGGAGGTAACGACAATGGCCGATTCAAGATGGGCATTATTGCAGTCTAGTACACCAGAAGACAACATTAGGGTGCAGCTAGCGAAATGGATGATAGAGGATGTCGCGCGACGAGACACTTCAAAGGAGAAATTAATACCATCCATCGCCATTGTGGCACCAGATAAGAAAGAAGCCCTCGCTGTTGCAAAGGAAGCTTCGGCTATGTGGGGAAAAGGTTACACACGCAGGCGCAGTGTTTTGGTCGACATCCCAGCAGTGCACAATTATTCTGAGTTGCTACGAACCAAGGATATTCTCTACTACATCCTGTGTGTGCTGCGGCCCACCGAATCCAATCCAGAAAAACAGGATGATCAATTCGGCCTCCTTGAGGATCTGCATTCTGACAAAATGGAAGTCTCTATTTACTCAGAAAAATACACGCTGTTTGATGAAATAGACAAAAATATTCATGCAATGAAGGTTGACAACAAGATTGCAGGAATCATGAAAACTATTGAACAAAGGAAGCACGTCCTGCTGCTGCTCCACCCCAATGGAGAGAATATGGACGTGTTGGAATCCTGTAAAGATGAGCCCATAGGGGTATTCCTCCGAGCGTTGTGGATGCTCAAGAACAAACCATATGTATTTGAGTTTGAGTGTAGTACCACACAAAGCCATGCAAGGAAGTTAACCACACATTCGCAGGAAGATATTATCAAGAAAACAGCCAACATGCTTGAACAGCATATGAAACTGAAAGAAGCACATGCAGAATCGATTTGTCTCACGAAAACCCATTATGAGCAAATCCTACGGGAGGTGTTTTACCCTTTGAGCTTCCAAGAGTCCAGCCAAGCCACTGCAACTAGATATGATGATCAAAACAGACAAATGTTTGGCAAGACACTACAGGAGCTGCAGGAAAATAAATCTGACATTAAACTAGCAAAAGCAGAGCTGGAAGACAAGTCCATGAAGAAAAACGATACAGCTGCTAGGAAATCAAACCCGGATGCCCTTATTGAAGAAACCATGATCAAGATTCAACAAATGCATTCGAAGATGAAACACAAGCTCAAGATCAAAAGAATCATGGACAAAATTAATGACTATTTGAAGAGACAAGGTTGTCAGGATCAGATACTGGTTATCCTCAAACTTGATGATGACTATGTATCCAGATGGGAGGAGACCAGGAATGATTTCAGCTTGTTGGGTGGCATAGCCGGTGCACTGATGCTGACATTTGAGGTAAACAGAGCAGAAGCTAGACAGTATTGTTGGCCGCGGCGGGAACCTATAGATTATTCTCTTCTCGGCCTCTACCGTGATACTGCACTCGAGCTTACAAAAATGGAGATGGCTGAAGATAGCTGGCAGATTCTTCATGACATCTTGGACAACTGCAAGTCAAATGAATTCTGCATGAAGATCTTTGTTCATGCTTTATATGCCAACCCCAAGAGGAGCAGTGAAGAACTATGCAAGTTGTGCAAAGCCCTGCAGCAGGTTTCAGATAACTCAATGAACAACATTGCTAAGAAGATGTTAAAGTTCTCTTATAGTGATTTGCCTAAGGATTACAAGTTATGCTTGATGTACCTAGCAATTTTCCCTCGACGACAACCCATCAGGCGGTCTACCTTGATAGGACGATGGGTCGTTGAAGGGCTAGTAACCAAGGAAGACTGGGAAAGTACTGTGCGTCATGCCAATCAATGTTTTGACGTGCTTGTCACCCGTTGGCTTGTTTATCCTGCTGATACTAGTTCTATGGGACAGGTAAAGAGTTGTGTGATAGGTGATCAAGTCCATGGATTCATTACTAAGATCGCCAGAAAACATGGCATTTTAGGAAAACGCCTGTCACATCACTTGGCTCGCTACTTCTCCATTTTCAACCATCTCCGCCTCTGTAGCTCTGATAGGATTGACAAATTCTTCTCAAAGCTCTTTGAAGAATCATCGCGAGTATCCCTGATAAAAGTGTTAGATCTAGAAGGTTGTCAATGCTTTGGTGGGAAGAACCAACACTACCTCAAGGACATCTGCAGCAAGATGTTACTGCTGAAGTATCTAAGCCTAAGGGGGACAAATCTTACCAAGCTGCCAAGTGAAATCAACAACCTCCGTGAGTTGGAAGTATTGGATATCCGACAGACAAGGGTGCCTGCAGCTGCAACAGTACATGTCATACTCTTGAAGTTGAAGCGTTTGCTGGCTGGCTCGGTTGTTATGAGTTCAGGGCCAAGCAATAATGAAGTATCTTACGTTATGGTTCCTGACAAGATCGAAAAGATGACAAATATGGAGGTAATGTCCAATGTCAAGGCACGAAATAGTAATGATTTGAAGGATATTGGCAAGCTATGGCGGTTGAGGAAGCTTGGTGTGGTTATTGAGCAGAAGGACAAACTCATCAGGAATTTGCTTCAAACTATCTGTGACCTGCATGAGTGCCTCCGCTCTCTGTCAATCACTCTTCCCATAACTGCAGAAGACTCTTCTGAAGATAATTCTCCCAAGCTTCTTTCCTTTGAGGGACAGTGTCCCAAGATTCTGGAGAGCCTAAGCATTCGCGGAACCGCAGAAACGGGTCAACTTTTTCAGTTGTTGACCAAAGATGGTGACCAACTTCAACTTGCCAAGGTAACTCTATCTGGTACTCGACTAAGGCAGGCTGATCTGGAGATCCTCGCCAAGCTGCCCAAATTAGTCTGTCTCAGGCTCCAAGACAGGGCATACATCGATGACAAGCTCAGTTTCAACAAGGAGAAATTTAAGGGTCTCAAGTGCTTTCTTATTGAGGGTTCCGAGATAACTGTCCTTAGCTTCAATGGTGGAGCTCCTAAACTCGAGAAGATCATTCTGTCGTCCACTGATGGCCTACAGTCTCTTTCTAGAGTCGAAGACCTTCATGAACTGAAGGAAGTCGAGTTGAAGAACAGCAATAAGCTATCATTATCATTATTTGAAAAGGCGAAAAACATCTCCAAGGTGACTCTCTGTCGTACCATTCTTTGTCAAGATGAGGTGGAGATTCTTGCCAAGATGCCTAACATGCGCAGCCTAGTACTCAAGGAGATATCTTATGCACAGAGCCTGCTCATCTTCTACAAAGACGACTTCCCAAGGCTCAACCTTCTAACCATCGACTTTTCTGTCATCACCTGTATTGGCTTTACTACCCAATCTGCTACTAAGCTTGAGAAAATCATATGGTCCTACAGAAAGGGTACACTACTCTCCGGCATTGACGAGCTTCCAAAACTGAAGGAGCTCGAGTTCAATGGTGATTTTGTCCCCGATGAGGTGATAGATGCATTGAAGAAACACAAGAACAATCCCAAGCTTATACACAACAAACCAGAAAACCAGGAAGCGGGAAACATACCAGAAAAGAAAGATGCTCCAAGATTCCCATTATTCTGGAAGAAAGAGGATTGACGCTGCAGGTGCCCTTCCTATCATCCGTTCATCATCATCGGCTCCCATCCCATCGTGTGGTTTGTACGTGCTCTTTGGTTTGCCATTGTGTGTTACTGTCCGCCGTACATGTCTGGGCAGATATATTATGTATCTATATGTATGTGGATTAAGTGAGTGTGTGCCCCTGCTACTTATTCTACATGTGTGTCCTATAACTAAGATCGAGCACAGGTAATGGTGTGTACATGTGTCCCCTGTAACTAAGATTGGGCATATATAATGGTGTGTAACTGTGTACATGTGTGCCCTGAAACTAAGATTGAGCAAATGTAATGGTGTGTTGTTTTTGCTCATGGATTGGGATGTCTCTACTGCTTGAGTGAGTGACGTACGAGATCTGAAGGTGTGGGAATTAAGACCCTCATCTCCAGGTTGGAGTAGTTCATCCAGGAGACAAACCCTCTCCTCTATTGTGATCCCTGTTGACATCACACACTCTGACATTTCCACTCATCCATTCTACATCACAATCAGATCCCCGTCGCTGCGTTCCTTGAATCACACCTCGAACCGGTCAAGATCGATCTCCTTTCCCACCATCAAGGATTCGTGAATCCTTTCCTAAACATCTCCATGCCATACTGATCGGATCGGGTTCCTTCTGGGCATATTTCAGGGAGCGTCGGCCCTGATTTTCAACAACATTGATGACCCTGAGGTGTTGGAGTCGCTGGCTATACGTGAAGCTCTGGCTCTTTCAGAAGATCTGTACATTCAGAAAATTTCGGTGGCTTCCGATTGCAAGAAAGTGGTAGAGTCAATCAAGACTGGCACGTCAGCTTCATATGGCGCAATTGTGCGTGAAATAAGGGACCGATCTAGGTTTTTTTCTTCCTGTTTAATTAGTCATGAGTTTAGAACCTCCAATGTCGAGGCTCACAAACTTGCAAAGCATGCTTTAACGCTGGGTACTGGCCGCCATGCTTGGTTAGGCCATCCCGAAGATCTTGTTTTCGTCCCTGTAAACATTGTGACGGGTGAATAAAGCTTTGTGGGTTTGCCTCAAAAAAAAACTATTTTTGGGCACCTGGTTCTGGTGTCTCCAGCCGCCGATAGCTGGCATTCTCCGTCTCAAACTAATCAGATCGAGTTGGAGAGGAAAACACGGCACTTACATACGCGACTTCCAGTTTCTAAAAAAATCCGAGATTTCCTGCCTGTCTTTAGATTTGAATTGAAATCATTGATCTGTCTACGTCTTCTTGTAGATCGGCGTCAGCAGGCGCCACGCGATAGGCTACCGGCCGCACGCCGGAACTGCACGGAAATTGCAAGCACCCGCTGATATCAACGCCGCAACGCCATTCAAGTAACCAGTACCCTACAGGCTCCAGCTCCTCCTTTTTCTCATTTTGATTGATACAAACAGCAAAGCCGTACCGCTGCCATCACAGTGTATTGATTTTTCTTGGAACATTTGCTGTGCAGTCAAATGCTTTGGGGATCCATATAGTGTCACGCATCAAAGATTTTCAATAGTTGCTCGTTGAAAATTAAAGTTTGATCCTTTTCTATTCTGCCATCTTGACAAGTCTATAATTCATCGAGTATGCATTAATATATTTTTTCATAAACAGAAACAGTCATGCATTCTAGAAATAGGAATTATGATTCTGGTGCCGAATAGCGTAGGGGTGCTCTGGATAATTTGTTGTGAAAGGATCTCACACTAATTCGGAAAATCAAAATCGCACAAAAAGGAGGTCAGTTTATTACTTTAGCTATACCTTTAGTCTTTTGCATTGATATTCGAGAAATATATAAATATTGTATACGAAATAGCACACATTTTAATTATATAAATGGGATTATACTTGATCTATAGTATTATAAGAAAAATAGGGCCCCATTTTTTCTTTTCGCACCGAGGCCCTGAATTCGTGGAGACGGCCCTGTATAGTGAGATGGCATAGCGCTCAAAGGATACAGATACCACCAGGTAGCATTATTCTTGTTAACCGGCAGGAACTCTGAATTTTTGATATGTAGAAGCGAATTGACAGGTTCGGAAGAAAATCTGGTTAGAAACCAATAGAAAGTCATCTAGCTTAGACTCCTTAGGTGCATGCACACTTCAATGTAGAGATCTCTTCAATGTATTAGTCAAGTTGGATTACTTGCTGGTGTGCATGGGAACTTCAGTGTTTTACTATGTTTCTGATTCCTCCCAGTTCCGCACCCTGTGACTTGTGTGTGACATAGAACCAAATAGATAGCCTTAGGCCTTGCCCATATGTAGCCCAAAAGACTTGCCTACCTAAACATCAACGGCAAGATATCCATCCCAACCTGAAGTTTCGAGAGCTTAACTTTAATGAAAGACAAAGAATCAAATTAAAAGCGCCCCTGGCCTGATTTTTGTTGGTTCGATAAAGAATTAAAGATGGAGCAAGAGTGATGTTGTCTATATGCTAAACTAGGACCAGTCTCGCTTACTACTTTGTTTAAGAATGACCACCAAAGGTCCCGCTACGTCGTATGTCATCATCAAGGGCCATGCTGCCTTCAGAGTTGTACTACATAGTATTCTGGTAGATCGGAGCCTATCCAGATTCTCAAGCTCGAGCTAGCTTGGTTGGCTCTTGAGCTGAAGATGCTTAACTTTCAGGCCTTAGATGAGCTCAGATTTTATTCAAGTGGGTTCAAATATGTAAAATAACTACCAACAAATATACTGTGGAAATTACCAACATGTGTATCAATATATTTTAAAGTACACTATATACTTTGGTCATAGGCCCGGATCATTGAATCGAAGATACCAGGTGGTATGTTCCATTTCGGTAGAGGGTTTTCAGGTGGTAAACTGGAGTTTACCCATATTTAAGCAATAGTCATAATTTTGTGACGTACAGCCAAACAAATTATTTTGGACAAATTTTAATCGTACTTATATACAAATTGAACGAAAACTAAAAAGATTCCAAATATATTCCAGAACATGTGGGTAACAGGCCGTTTAGAAAATTGCTCTTGACTCTCTGCATATGTTGGTTGCTGACTAGTTAAGAAAACGAACAAGTAAGAAAGGAGGCTGGGCTTGACAGAGCATTTGTCTTTCTAGCCTGTGAATCTGTGACGCAGTACCCCACGTCTTACGCTGATCACAAGGTAGGTATAGTTTTCTTTTGAAGGAAATGTTAGGCAGAGATACTTGCCTTGAGCATGTGAATGTAAAGTAGAACAATTCCTTCCAGTCCCAGGCAAACCGATCGATGCCTATACATAATTAATTCATCGCCAGTTAGCCAGCCGCCCACGCAAATCCGGTTTGAACTTTGAACCACCAGACACGAAACCTCCGGCGGACGCAGGGAGCTAGCGATGTCGGAGCTCGCGGCCGTGAGCTCCCTACTACTGCGCGTCATCCGCGACGAGGCGCTACTTCTGGGCGGCGTACGGAGGGACGTGCAGTTCATCTGGGAGGAGATGGAGAGCATGCAGGGCTTCCTGTCGCACCTGGAAAGGACGGTGCCTACCGCCGGCGAGTACAACGAGCAGATCATCCCGTGGAAGAACCAGGTCCGGCAGCTCGCAGAGGACTGCAACTACTGCATCGACATCTACATGTCCCGCGGCAACCCCGAGATTCATCATGCCAGGGGCGGCCTCCTAAGCTATGTCTGGTGGCTTCCCTGGTTCGTGCAAAAGATGGCCGCCCAGCATCGCGCGGCCGTCCAGCTGCGGGAACTCAAGGACCGGGCGCGTGACATTGGCGATCGCCGATTGAGGTATGTACCATATAGCACCCCCGTAGTTTAGCCTATCCTTTTTTTTGTGCAGCCTAGTTTACCGGTGTAGTGCTGATGTCTGGTTGACCCTTAGTTTCAAGTCATACGTATGCTTTTTTTTTCTAAAAATAAAGCCATCCAAATGAAATTTTAGATATGATTAATACTCCCTCCGTCCCAAAATAGTGTCTCAACTTTGCACTAAGTTTAGTACAAAAATATGATAAAGTTGAGACACATATGTTGGAACGGAGAAAGTACCTGCAAGTATTCTTTTTTTTTCCGATAAAGGGCATTTCTTATTGATTCATAATGAAGCATCAATGGAATACAAACCTAATGAACATACCCGGCCCCTACAAAACTAAGATGCGCACATCCAGCACCAGCGACACACGCATAATATCACACCGGCATTGACCAAACTCATAGAAGACGAACTGAGGGAAAAGAACCCCCCCCCCCTAACGCGACTGTGTCGCCCCCGTGGGCGAATGGCCGCCTCCTAGGTGCCTCCTCCCCGAGCCCCCCCTTCCCTCCTTCCCTGCCGTCGTCGATGGCGTCCAGCGCCGTTCCTAGCCAGGGGGCGCTAGCAGCGGCGGCCGCTGGTCATTCCCCTCTCGGGTCACGCCGACGCTCGGCGGTGCAGCGCCACGGGGTGCTCCTACGCAGCGACGGCTCGGCGTGGTGGCAGGGATCTCTATCATCTGTACAAGCGATCTACAACGCAACAGTGTGATTTGACGGTGCCTGCTTAGCCTAGATCTGGGCCCTACGGTCCCTATATGTGTCTGTGCGGGCCGACTGTGGGGAGGGTCGTCGGCGTTGCTTCCAGGAGGCGAGGGGGGGGGAGGGGGGATGGGCTGGTGGATGCTGGTGGCACTGGCGCTGGCCTGCTGCAGCACGGCCGGCGGGGCTTTGCCGGCCCGATGTGGGGTTGGTCGGGCTATGGGTGGCCTGGTATGCCCTGCTGCCGTGTCCGGACGGCGACCGCGATGGTGCCGGAGGCACGGGCCTCCCGCATGACGACGGTCGTGGTGATTCCCTCCCGCACGGCTCCAGTGCCGCTGCTGCCGTTGCCGGTTGTGTCTCTCTCCTCTTGGCCTCGTGGTGCTGATCCTAGCGAGGCGGCGTGGGTGGCGTCAAGACCGCACTAGCTCTTGCTGGTGAGCGGCGGGATGGCTGGCTGGCTCCGGCCATGTTGGGGTAGTGAGCATGCAGTGCGGGAGAACTCACTTGCCGACTCTTCCAGCTCCAATGCGGTGATACCTGCGGGTGCTGCCATCCCTTCCTGGAGGGTTTCAGAGGTATCCATCCCCCAATCCCTTCCGCGTGCCAGGGGAAACCCTAGGACACATTCGGGTAGAAACATCGTTGGCTTCGCATCCCTTGTTGGAGCTGCTACTTGGTACGCGTTGGATCGAAGCCTTGTTCTATGGTAGGTCGATTTCGGAAGGCGCATCGGTGGCTGATCATCCATGCTTTGTCATGCTGCCGGTGTTGGCATTTGTTTCTTCTTATTTTCCTTTGGGCTTTTTGTGCCACTCGTCCCAGCAATTGCTATGTGATCGGTGCTGGTTTGTTTGTAATACAAAGCAGGGGAAACCCTTTTTGGTAAAAATTCATAGAAGACCAAAGCTATGCCAGGCGGAGGAATAAAAAGAAAAACCTGCAGCGATAAAAAAACGATCGATGATATACAATGGTGACCATCGGCACCAACTATCAATTGACAACACAAGCAATTCTGCAATAAATTTTCAGGTACTAAATTTTCTAAATTGTCTAACTTTGGTAACTACCTATAGAACTAGTTTTCTATATAAATTCTTTTCATATGGAGCAGATAAGCAAACATTATAATATATTAATGTGCTATTTCTCAGGGATTGAGTAAATGTTATTTCTAAGTCGACAAAGTTGCATCATAACCATACAATTTCAAGAGTTGAGATTATTGACTTAGAAGTTAGAAATAATAATTTGTATCTTTCACCAAAAGGTCTACATTGGCTAGAGAATAGATGCTCTAAACCATTAATAATACAACTCCAATTTTTCTAAATGTAAATAATTTTTAATAACGAGTAATGACCCAAATAGATGTGAGAGATAGTGTACGAAATAATTTAACAATTTGGATGGCATAACTAGATTCAGGAACTACCTCTCGATAAAACTAAATCCTTATCATGGTAATTTTATAATGCTAATTAATACTACACTTACAGTACGAAAGAATTGTGTCATTTTATTAAAAGTTACTGAAATTTACATATTTTTATTTTCAGTCGTTCTGACTTTCTACAATAATTAATCTAATATAGATAGGATGGCGGGCGTATGCGCTAAAATTTCTCTAATCTCTACCATCTTTTCTACCGTTGCAACGTATGAGCATATTTACTAGTAAAGATACAATGAAGCAATCATGTAGTAAGTCAAAATGTTCATTTTACCGAAAAGCAGAATAAACTCGGCCTCTCTAAAATGTTCATATTAAATTATTCAACACAGACCAACAAACTGCATACAAGGATCAATCGAATGCAACCTTTCTGGTGAACTATGTCGCTACACCTATAAGATTGATGATGTGCCCTGACAGCACCAATGCACACCAACTAATCTGGTGGCCTCACGAAGTGACAAGCTTTCAGCTGAAAGCACCAACCGGCCTAACAGACCCACAACGTGCACTGTAGGAGCGTGCTCTAGGATCCTGCGGTGGCATCTTCAGGAACGGTCCTTGCACCGACCTTGCTAGGCCCAACTATCGTTGGTGTCACCAATGTCGAGACTCCACCGCGCCACACCAATGAGACCCACCGCCTTTGATGTGGTAGATGCAACACAACTCCACCTGTTGGCCCCTCTAGTCAGTATCTACACCAAAACAATGCCCCAAGGATGGAGAATGGCACAAGTCTCCGTCATCATCCGATCCAGGAGACCCAGATCCAGGGTTTCCCTCAAAGTAGATGCCTCCTAGAGGAAAAGTGGCATGCCAACTACAGTTTCCAACGAACCAAAAAGGTGCCCACCAGCACAAAAGTTCTCATGACGATGCCTTCAAGAAGGACACAACGCCTAGAGTGCCACCACCGGCCACCGCAGTTAGGGTTTTCACCCAAGAACCAATATGATAAGAAGAGGTAGCGCAGACCAAAATGACGACTCCAAGAACGAAACCGGCACCCTCGGCAGTTGTCGCCATCGTGGCCGGCCGGAGCCAACTAGGGAGATATCCCGATCTGGATCCCCACCACCCGCCATGCAACGCCATAGGACAAGGCAGCTTATCCAAGGGTCAGCCGCCCCAGGTCCGTGGCCTCCGCCATCTAGGGGGGGGGCAGCGGAGTCCAACCGCCACAATCCTTGGCCGTGCCTCTGGCATTGCCCGATGCTAGCCTCATGTGGCGGCGAGGGAGGAAGGAGATCGTGCCGGCTCTGGCGGCGGTGGGAAGAGATGGCCCCCGAGTCGCCCTAGAAGGGGGGGGGGAGGTTAAGGTGCTATGCCTCTTGACCATTTCTTCGTAGCCAGCGAGGACGCCGTGTGCATACTTCCCGAAACATGCCACCGTTGAGTGTTACATCTGGGAATGAC
>NC_041386.1:688976518-688978306 GCF_002162155.2 Triticum dicoccoides
TTCGTAGTCGGATCGTCAAAGTCGACTTCCACCAAAGCGATATCCATCATCTCATCGAAAGACGGGACACCTTTGCCTCTATCACCTTTGCCTCCATCCCGTCTTTCGATGAGATGATGGATATCGCTTTGGTGGAAGTCGATTTTGACGATCCGACTACGAACGTGCGAGGACGTCGCGCCTTAGCAATCGCTAAACGAACTCCGACAGGTTATTGACCACGCCGGAGCACGATCAACCTGACCACGAGGGTCTGTTTCCTGCGAGCAAACGAAGAACAAGCAAGAAACTAAGATTGCAATCTGGATATTGCGAATATAAGATGAAAGCTTTATTGATCAAGGTGGGGTTCTGTGACGCCTTTGTCTGGTCGTTGAACACAAACGAAGTACGCGAAGTTGCAGCTATGCCGAACTTTTAACAACCAGACAAAGGCGTCACAGAACCCCACCTTGATCAATAAAGCTTTCATCTTATATTCGCAATATCCAGATTGCAATCTTAGTTTCTTGCTTGTTCTTTGTTTGCTCGCAGGAAACAGACCCTCGTGGTCAGGTTGATCGTGCTCCGGCGTGGTCAATAACCTCTCGGAGTTGGTTTAGCGATTGCTAAGGCGCGACGTCCTCGCACGTTCGTAGTCGGATCGTCAAAGTCGACTTCCACCAAAGCGAAATCCACCATCTCATCGAAAGACGGGACACCTTTGCCTCTATCACGTGATGTACCATCCTTTTTCGGCACTAGAATAATAGGAACAGCACAAGGACTAAGGGATTCGCGTATATAACCTTTGTCGAGAAGCTCTTGTACTTGGCGCATAATCTCCTTCGTCTCCTCTGGATTGGTACGTTATGGTGCACGGTTTGGCAGTGAAGCACCGGGAATTAAGTCAATCTGATGCTCAATCCCTCGAATAGGCGGTAATCCCGGTGGCACGTCTTGTGGAAAGACGTCAGCGAACTCCTGCAAAATGTTAGTGACAGCAGGAGGCAAAGAGGAAGGCACGTCCTCGAATGAAAATAATGCCTCTTTGCACACAAAAGCATAGCAAACAGATTTGCTGAAATCTAGCTCATCAATATCAGATTTGGTGGCAAATAAACATGCACTTTTCAATGTAATTTCAGAAGCAACACTAGATGGTTTATTATTAGGCTTCATTTGTTGCTCAAATTCTTTTGCCACAATCTGATTTTCACTCTTATTCATCTCCTGTTTTGCTTTATTAGCTCTATTAATATCATCTTTCAAAATGGAATCAGGAGTCATAGGAAGCAAAGTAATATTTTTATCCTTATGAACAAGAGTATAGTGATTGTTTCTACCATGGTGTACAGAATTTTTATCAAATTGCCATGGTCTACCAAGTAATAAGGAACATGCTTGCATAGGTACCACATCACAATCAACATAATCAGCATATGTAGAGATACTAAAATGCACACGAACAGTACGTGTTACCTTAACCTTGCCGCTGTTGTTGAACCATTGGATGTAGTAAGGATGTGGATGTGGTCTTGTGGTCAGAGAAAGCTTCTCCACCATCTCCATGCTAGCCAAGTTGTTGCAGCTCCCTCCGTCTATTATGACGCGCACAGAACGTTCCTTCACAACTCCCTTGGTATGGAACAAATTGTGCCTCTGATTTTGCTCAGCTTGTGTGACCTGCACACTCAAAACACGTTGAGCAACTAAACATTCATACCTGTCAGCGTCTTCAGGAGCCATGTATTGCGTCTCATGATCAGAATCATCTCCACCATGTTCTTCACGTGTAATAAGAGCCAA
>NC_041386.1:688978316-688980812 GCF_002162155.2 Triticum dicoccoides
CTGCCGGTGGTCGTCGCCGGCGAAGCCCGCGCGTGCGACGGGGGCGGCGGAGGCATCGCCCTCTCACTCCGGGATCATGATGTGGAGGATCCCCGATCTCAAGGATGAGGCCCCGATCTATGGTGGCGGTGCCGATCTGGCCCACGGTGGTCTCCATGAGTGCGGCTGGGTGACGGCCAACCGGTTCCTAGGGGCGGTCGTGGCGACAGCCTGGCTATGCTCTGCCTAATGTGGGGCGGAGGGTGCTAGATCCGAGGCGGAGGCCCCTAGGCCGGCCTCCTCGTCCGAGCGCGGCGGGGCGGGTGGGCTACCGGGGATCGGATCGGGTGGCCGAAAATCCTCCGACGTTTGGTGTTGCGGTGTCAGATCTGGTGGTTCTCTTCCCTCCTGTTGCCTCTCTCGTCCTCCCGGTGGGCCCTGGTGGTGTACCTTGGGTCCGGTGGAAACCTTGGCTGGTCTGGCCGCCCAGCAGCAGCGTCATCCATGGGCGTCACTTTCTTTCATGAAGGCGCAGCTTAGGGCCCAATATACCCACTCCGATCTCCTCCAGGGTGAAAACCTACAATCCTACTAGTATAATGCCCGTGCGTTACCACGGGTCTTTTGCTGTATATAAATCACAGTGGATTTTTAGCCCTTCCAACGACATGGCCTCAACATACTTGTCGATGGATTCCTTTTGAACGTTGACATAATCCATCTCCATCTCTTTCATATTCCGCAAAATAAATAAATATAAATATATGTAAACACCTTATGTATTATTGTGCGCAATAAATATATAAAGAACAATTATTTGTATGCATCTGTTCTGATTGTGTAAATACAGGTGATTTTTCTGCCCGGTCCATCATAAAGCTTTGTCAAGCGAAAGCCATTTGTTTTCAAACCATCATGAGAAGCCATCAATTTTGATCCACTAGTAGAAAACATGGCATTTGTCCCGGTTGGTGAGGGCCTTTTGTCCCGGTTCTTGAACAGGTACTAAAGGGTCGTTACTAATGCCTCCCCCCTTTAGACCCGGTTCTAACACGAACCGGGACAGATGGGCCTCCACGTGGCCGGTGCGCCGAGCCCAGGCAGGAAGGCCTTTGGTCCCGGTTGGTGGCACCAACCAGGAGCAAAAGGCATCCACGCATCAGCATTTCAGTGGCTGGGGTTTTGTTTTTTTGAAGGGGGGTGGGGGTTTTGGGGGGTTAATTTGGGTGTTTCATATATTGTGTTAGCTAGCTAATTAATAGAGAGAAGTGTCCTCTCTTATGTCCGTGCTTGATCGACGCTACGTTACATAGAGAGGCCCTCGACACGCTAGCTAGTAAGAAAATGAAGGGAACCATTAAGTACAGAAGTTCGTCATGCATACCGAGAGAAGTGATCGATCGACCTCTCCTTCTCCGAGAGATTGGTCGAACAACAAGTTTTCGTATTATCTATCCGACGCTACTGGCTACATACATATACAATATGTAAGATCTCTTACAATCCCCTAGCAATTGAAATCAACTTCCACATGGTATTCTCCGGCTTTATTGATGACGTGGTCAACAAAGAATCCCGCCAATTCCTCTTGAATTGCTTTCATGCGATCTTGTTATAGGAGTTCATTCCGCATCTGCCACGTCTAATTTGAAGAAGGGGGTTAATACATATACGAATGAAACTCAACAGAAATGATGGTGTAATAAAATGAAATTGTGAATATTATTGCTTGCGCACTTCATATTGTCTTTTAGAGTAGCCCCGCTTATTTTTCAAAGTCGCGTTGTAGATGAACTCGCACACGTAGTATCCACAGAAATTATTCCTTTCTTCATGCCACAAGCACTTTACGAGAAATAGAGGTCAATCAAACTGATAATGAAGCATTATAAATGGCATTCATGAAAGTACAGCTATAGAATCAACAGGAGATGCACACAACTAGCTAGCTAGTAGTACTTACTTTCGGGTATGTATATCGCAGCTCCTTCGGCAGTCCCGGAATTTCTGCGGTGAACTGTTTCCAAAGCCTGCAAGATAAAGAAAATAATTATTATTACTTGAGATATCAGGAAATGAACAAAAAGTTGCCGATATGGTGCGATAATGATCGATTGAAGTTACTTGTTGAACAAATTAGTCATGTCCACATAGGTTTCGGGATCTCTTCATCTCGAGTCTAAGACGTTTACTACTCCCCGCTCAAGCTTAATCTCCAGAAGAACATAGTGGAATCTGCGCACACATGCATAACTCAACAATTACATTACTATAACCTCGCTCGAGTAATAAGGGAAAGCGAATAGGCACACAACAGTAACACTCACTGGAAGTTGTAAGGAAAGAGTATTAAATCTTTGTTTTGATTTTTGATCAACAATTGTAGCAAGTTGGCCTCGGCCTCTTCGGCATGCTTTGTAACCTGAATTTCATCTATGATATTTGTGTTAATGAACCCAATAACATACATTTCTTGGTTTTTGCACTCGACGATCTTCAATCTGCATAATATAGTGA
>NC_041386.1:688982991-688983606 GCF_002162155.2 Triticum dicoccoides
TCCATTTCGGTAGAGGGTTTTCAGGTGGTAAACTGGAGTTTACCCATATTTAAGCAATAGTCATAATTTTGTGACGTACAGCCAAACAAATTATTTTGGACAAATTTTAATCGTACTTATATACAAATTGAACGAAAACTAAAAAGATTCCAAATATATTCCAGAACATGTGGGTAACAGGCCGTTTAGAAAATTGCTCTTGACTCTCTGCATATGTTGGTTGCTGACTAGTTAAGAAAACGAACAAGTAAGAAAGGAGGCTGGGCTTGACAGAGCATTTGTCTTTCTAGCCTGTGAATCTGTGACGCAGTACCCCACGTCTTACGCTGATCACAAGGTAGGTATAGTTTTCTTTTGAAGGAAATGTTAGGCAGAGATACTTGCCTTGAGCATGTGAATGTAAAGTAGAACAATTCCTTCCAGTCCCAGGCAAACCGATCGATGCCTATACATAATTAATTCATCGCCAGTTAGCCAGCCGCCCACGCAAATCCGGTTTGAACTTTGAACCACCAGACACGAAACCTCCGGCGGACGCAGGGAGCTAGCGATGTCGGAGCTCGCGGCCGTGAGCTCCCTACTACTGCGCGTCATCCGCGACGAGGCGCTACTTCT
>NC_041386.1:688984646-688987108 GCF_002162155.2 Triticum dicoccoides
GGGGGGGGGAGGGGGGATGGGCTGGTGGATGCTGGTGGCACTGGCGCTGGCCTGCTGCAGCACGGCCGGCGGGGCTTTGCCGGCCCGATGTGGGGTTGGTCGGGCTATGGGTGGCCTGGTATGCCCTGCTGCCGTGTCCGGACGGCGACCGCGATGGTGCCGGAGGCACGGGCCTCCCGCATGACGACGGTCGTGGTGATTCCCTCCCGCACGGCTCCAGTGCCGCTGCTGCCGTTGCCGGTTGTGTCTCTCTCCTCTTGGCCTCGTGGTGCTGATCCTAGCGAGGCGGCGTGGGTGGCGTCAAGACCGCACTAGCTCTTGCTGGTGAGCGGCGGGATGGCTGGCTGGCTCCGGCCATGTTGGGGTAGTGAGCATGCAGTGCGGGAGAACTCACTTGCCGACTCTTCCAGCTCCAATGCGGTGATACCTGCGGGTGCTTCCATCCCTTCCTGGAGGGTTTCAGAGGTATCCATCCCCCAATCCCTTCCGCGTGCCAGGGGAAACCCTAGGACACATTCGGGTAGAAACATCGTTGGCTTCGCATCCCTTGTTGGAGCTGCTACTTGGTACGCGTTGGATCGAAGCCTTGTTCTATGGTGGGTCGATTTCGGAAGGCGCATCGGTGGCTGATCATCCATGCTTTGTCATGCTGCCGGTGTTGGCATTTGTTTCTTCTTATTTTCCTTTGGGCTTTTTGTGCCACTCGTCCCAGCAATTGCTATGTGATCGGTGCTGGTTTGTTTGTAATACAAACCAGGGGAAACCCTTTTTGGTAAAAATTCATAGAAGACCAAAGCTATGCCAGGCGGAGGAATAAAAAGAAAAACCTGCAGCGATAAAAAAACCGATCGACGATATACAATGGTGACCATCGGCACCAACTATCAATTGACTACACAATCAATTCTGCAATAAATTTTCAGGTACTAAATTTGCTAAATTGTCTAACTTTGGTAACTACCTATAGAACTAGTTTTCTATATAAATTCTTTTCATATGGAGCAGATAAGCAAACATTATAATATATTAATGTGCTATTTCTCAGGGATTGAGTAAATGTTATTTCTAAGTCGACAAAGTTGCATTGTAACCATACAATTTCAAGAGTTGAGATTATTGACTTAGAAGTTAGAAATAATAATTTGTATCTTTCACCAAAAGGTCTACATTGGCTAGAGAACAGATGCTCTAAACCATTAATAATACAACTCCAATTTTTTAAAATGTAAATAATTTGTAATAACGAGTAATGAACCAAATAGATGTGAGAGATAGTGTATGAAATAATTTAACAATTTGGATGGCATAACTAGATTCAGGAACTACCTCTCGATAAAACTAAATCCTTATCATGGTAATTTTATAATGCTAATTAATACTACACTTACAGTACGAAGAATTGTGTCATTTTATTAAAAGTTACTGAAATTTATATATTTTTATTTTTCAGTCGTTCTGACTTTCTACAATAATTAATCTAATATAGATAGGATGGCGGGCGTATGCGCTAAAATTTCTCTAATCTCTACCATCTTTTCTACCGTTGCAACGTATGAGCATATTTACTAGTAAAGATACAATGAAGCAATCATGTAGTAAGTCAAAATGTTCATTTTACCGAAAAGCAGAATAAACTCGGCCTCTCCAAAATGTTGATATTAAATTATTCAACACTGACCAACAAACTGCATACAAGGATCAATCGAATGCAACTTTCTGGTGAACTATGTCGCTACACCTATAAGATTGATGATGTGCCCTGACAGCACCAATGCACACCAACTAATCTGGTGGCCTCACGAAGTGACAAGCTTTTAGCTAAAAGCACCAACCGGCCTAACAGACCCACAACATGCACTGCAGGAGCGTGCTCTAGGATCCCGCGGTGCCATCTTCAGGAACGATCCTTGCACCGACCTTGCTAGGCCCAACTATCGTTGGTGTCACCAATGTCGAGACTCCACCGCGCCACACCGATGAGACCCACCGCCTTTGATGCGGTAGATGCAACACAGCTCCACTTGTTGGCCCCTCTAGTCAGTATCTACACCAAAACAATGCCCCAAGGATGGAGAATGGCACAAAGCTCTGTCATCATCCGATCCAGGAGACCCAGATCCAGGGTTTCCCTCAAAGTAGATGCCTCCTAGAGGAAAAATGGCATGCCAACTACAGTTTCCAACGAACCAAAAAGGCGCCCACCAGCACAAAAGTTCTCACGACGATGCCTTCAAGAAGGACACGACGCCTAGAGTGCCACCACCGGCCACCACAGTTAAGGTTTTCACCCAAGAACCAATATGATAAGAAGAGGTAGCGCAGACCCGAAGGACGTCTCCAAGAACGAAACCGGCACCCTCGGCGGTTGTCGCCATCGCGGCCGGCCGGAGCCAACTAGGGAGATATCCCGGTCTGGATCCCCACCACCCACCATGCCACGCCATAGGACAAGGCAGCTTATC
>NC_041386.1:688987319-688993191 GCF_002162155.2 Triticum dicoccoides
GCCTCTGGCATTGCCCGATGCTAGCCTCATGTGGCGGCGAGGGAAGAAGGAGATCGTGTCGGCTCTGGCGGCGGTGGGAAGAGATGGCCCCCGAGTCGCCCTAGAAGGGGGGGAGGTTCATGGTGCTATGCCTCTTGACCATTTCTTCGTAGCCAGCGAGGACGCCGTGTGCATACTTCCCGGAACATGCCACCGTTGAGTGTTACATCTGGGAATGACATTGTTGTTTCCTTAGCAATCAAGCTATTCTTATTGCAGATGAGTACCTTGTGTAGAAATGGATCAATTGTACTCCCTCCTTCCCAAAATGTAAGGCGCGGTTTAACTTTTCTGGTCTTCGTTACGGAACTTTGATTATGATTTTCATGTATTATATGTCTATAAAATTAGTATACATCCATATGAAATAAAATTGTTCTGCAAGACAAATACGATGATGCCATTTATACATGTTCAATCCATATACATTGATATATATTAGTGGTCAAGTCGTGCATCAAAGACCGTAAAAAGTCAATCGCGCCTTATATTTTGGGAAGGAGGGTACTTCTCAGTGTGCTATGCTAAACACACGTGATATGTCAAATGTTTCTTCACGGGTGCTTCGAACAGCTTCAACAGTTCTGTCATATTTGCTAGTGCAGCATTTTGGTGCCCACCCTGCACCCTTTTAGGAAAAAAAGACAAAAATATTCATAAACTTCCATTTTTTTTTGCATGGTAGAAACTTTGTTGAGTGAGGTCAGCTCCAATTTTCAGATCATTTGGACATCTGAGTAACTCAACAGAAAAGACAAGTCGAGCCAAAATAGTGCATGAACAATAAAAAATTTACAGACCCAAATTTATCTTTTTTTGATAACAGTTGCTCAGACATCCAAATGATATAAAAATTGAAGCGGACCTCAAGCATCATATTATCCACCATGCAAAAAATGTTTTTTTTAACTTTCTAGTATTTTTTTATGTTTTTATTCAACGCGGGCGCAGATGACCCTGTGCTTAGAAGTGGATTATCCCATGTTTGCACCATTTCCAAGGCACATTGAGAACATTGCATAATATATTGGAGACTTCCGAGGTAAACCGTAAGTTCGGAATCGGCAAAATACAACCACCAAATGCTCCCTACGTGTGGGACTTGTATGTCATTGTCTCTTTCTTCCCAATTCCACACACACCCACGCACATCACGCATAACTTTTGCCAGGTAATCAAATAATTCATAGAAGTGGAACTAAACATGATTTCATACAAAAGGGGGGGGGGGCAAAATGAGTCGCACTACATCTTGGTATATATAGAAAATTAAAAGTAAAATTATACTATTTGCAGCGGCGGCGGGACTTGCGGGGGTGGGATGTGTCCGCATGGAATGCGGTATTGCCCGCCTTAATCTCGCTGAAACTGGCCAGTCTTAGCCCATGCCGGCAATGTGCCGCGTAGGCATTGTGTGACTCAATAGTGTGGTAACGGCCAGATCGGCCTTGTCCAACTCCGGCTCAACGCCATCATTGGTGACGGCCCCAGGGATGGGCACGTGGTCCCAAATCCGGTGCTCCCTCCTGGCGTTCATCTTCCCAGCAGCCTCTATGGCGAGCTTGATGTCGGCCCAATATAATGACTATGCTAGAGTTGCTCTTAGTTGATTGTTGGATTGGATCTGAGAAAGTTGTTTTTACGTCCATCCCATTGTGCTGGCTCTAGTCTAACCTTTGCGGATGGTACATGTACGCCGCTGAGATGCCAGCAAAGGGGTTCACATTGTCATCATCAGCCCATGCGGCCACAACATCTGTTGCTTACGAAGACAGTGAAGAAGACGGTGACGATCAAGGCGTGGAGGTAACGACAACGGCCGATTTAAGATGGGCATTATTGCAGTCTAGTACACCAGAAGACAACATTAGGGTGCAGCTAGCGCAATGGATGATAGAGGATGTCGCGCGACGAGACACTTCAAAGGAGAAATTAATACCATCCATCGCCATTGTGGCACCAGATAAGAAAGAAGCCCTCGCTGTTGCAAAGGAAGCTTCGGCTATGTGGGGAAAAGGTTACACACGCAGGCGCAGTGTCTTGGTCAACATCCCAGCAGTGCACAATTATTCTAAGTTGCTACGAACCGAGGATATTCTCTACTACATCCTGCGTGTGCTGCGGCCCACCGAATCCAATCCAGAAGAACAGGATGATCAATTCGGCCTCCTTGAGGATCTGCATTCTGACAAAATGGAAGTCTCTATTTACTCAGAAAAATACATGCTGTTTGATGAAATAGACAAAAATATTCATGCAAAGAAGGTTGACAACAAGATTGCAGGAATCATGAAAACTATTGAACAAAGGAAGCACGTCCTGCTGCTGCTCCACCCCAATGGAGAGAATATGGACGTGTTGAAATCCTGTAAAGATGAGCCCATAGGGGTATTCCTCCGAGCGTTGTGGATGCTCAAGAACAAACCATATGTATTTGAGTTTGAGTGTAGTACCACACAAAGCCATGCAAGGAAGTTAACCACACATTCGCAGGAAGATATTATCAAGAAAACAGCCAACATGCTTGAACAGCATATGAAACTGAAAGAAGCACATGCAGAATCGATTTGTCTCACGAAAACCCATTATGAGCAAATCCTACGGGAGGTGTTTTACCCTTTGAGCTTCCAAGAGTCCAGCCAAGCCACTGCAACTAGATATGATGATCAAAACAGACAAATGTTTGGCAAGACACTACAGGAGCTGCAGGAAAATAAATCTGACATTAAACTAGCAAAAGCAGAGCTGGAAGACAAGTCCATGAAGAAAAACGATACAGCTGCTAGGAAATCAAACCCGGATGCCCTTATTGAAGAAACCATGATCAAGATTCAACAAATGCATTCGAAGATGAAACACAAGCTCAAGATCAAAAGAATCATGGACAAAATTAATGACTGTTTGAAGAGACAATGTTGTCAGGATCAGATACTGGTTATCCTCAAACTTGATGATGACTATGTATCCAGATGGGAGGAGACCAGAAATGATTTCAGCTTGTTGGGTGGCATAGCCGGTGCACTGATGCTGACATTTGAGGTAAACAGAGCAGAAGCTAGACAGTATTGTTGGCCGCAGCGGGAACCTATAGATTATTCTCTTCTCGGCCTCTACTGTGATACTGCACTCGAGCTTACAAAAATGGAGATGGCTGAAGATAGCTGGCAGATTCTTCATGACATCTTGGACAACTGCAAGTCAAATGAATTCTGCATGAAGATCTTTGTTCATGCTTTGTATGCCAACCCCAAGAGGAGCAGTGAAGAACTATGCAAGTTGTGCAAAGCCCTGCAGCAGGTTTCAGATAACTCAATGAACAACATTGCTAAGAAGATGTTAAAGTTCACTTATAGTGATTTGCCTAAGGATTACAAGTTGTGCTTGATGTACCTAGCAATTTTCCCTCGACGACAACCCATCAGGCGGTCTACCTTGATAGGACGATGGGTCGTTGAAGGGCTAGTAACCAAGGAAGACTGGGAAAGTACTGTGCGTCATGCCAATCAATGTTTTGACGTGCTTGTCACCCGTTGGCTTGTTTATCCTGCTGATACTAGTTCTACGGGACAGGTAAAGAGTTGTGTGATAGGTGATCAAGTCCATGGATTCATTACTAAGATCGCCAGAAAACATGGCATTTTAGGAAAACGCCTGTCACATCACTTGGCTCGCTACTTCTCCATTTTCAACCATCTCCGCCTCTCTAGCTCTGATAGGATTGACAAATTCTTCTCAAAGCTCTTTGAAGAATCATCGCGAGTATCCCTGATCAAAGTGTTAGATCTAGAAGGTTGTCAATTCTTTGGTGGGAAGAACCAACACTACCTCAAGGACATCTGCAGCAAGATGTTACTGCTGAAGTATCTAAGCCTAAGGGGGACAAATCTTACCAAGCTGCCAAGTGAAATCAACAACCTCCGTGAGTTGGAAATATTGGATATCCGACAGACCAATGTGCCTGCACCTGCAACAGTACATGTCATACTCTTGAAGTCGAAGCGTTTCTAGCAGGCTCGGTTGTTCTGAGTTTAGGGCCAGGCAATTATGAAGTATCTTATGTTATGGTTCCTGACAAGATCGAAAAGATGACAAATATGGAGGTAATGTCCAATGTCAAGGCACGGAGTAGTGATGATTTGAAGGATATTGGAAAGTTGTGGCAGTTGAGGAAGCTTGGTGTGGTTATTGAGTAGAAGGAGAAACTCATCAGGAATTTGCTTCAAACTATCTGTGACCTACATGAGTGCCTCCGCTCTCTGTCAATCACTCTTCCCATGACTCCGGAAGACCCTTCTGACAATAACTCTCCGAAGCTTCTTTCCTTTGAGGGACAGTGTCCCAAGCTTCTTGAGAGCCTAAGCATTCGCGGAAGCGCAACAACGGGTCAACTTTTTCAGTTGTTGACCAAAGATGGTGACCAACTTCAACTTGCCAAGGTAACTCTATCTGGTACCCGACTAAGGCGGGCTGATCTGGAGATCCTCGCCAAGCTACCCAAATTAGTCTGTCTGAGGCTCCGAGACAAGGCATACATCGATGACAAGCTCATTTTCAACAAGGAGAAATTTAAGAGTCTCAAGTGCTTTCTTATTGAGGGTTCTGAGATAACTTCCCTTAGCTTTAATGGTGGAGCTCTTAAACTCGAGAAGATCATTCTGTCGTCCACTGATGGCCTACAGTCTCTTTCTGGAGTCGAAGACCTTCATGAACTAAAGGAAGTCGAGTTGAAGAACAGCAACAAGCTTTCATTATTTAACAACGCAAAACACATATCCAAGGTGACTCTCTGTCGTACGATACTTTGCCAAGATGAGGTGGAGATTCTTGCCAAGATGCCTAACATGTGCAACCTAGTACTCAAGGAGATATCTTATGCACAGAGCCAGCTCATCTTCTACAAAGACGACTTCCCAAGGCTCAACCTTCTAACCATCGACTTATCTGTCATCATCTGTATTGGCTTTACTACCCAATCTGCTAGTAAGCTTGAGAAAATCATATGGTCCTACAGAAAGGGTACACTACTATCCGGCATTGACGAGCTTCCAAAACTTAAGGAGCTTGAGTTCAATGGTGATTTTGTCCCCGATGAGGTGATAGATGCATTGAAGAAACACAAGAACAATCCCAAGCTTATACACAACAAACCAGAAAACCAATACCAGGAAGCGGGAAACATACCAGAAAAGAAAGATGCTCCAAGATTCCAATTATTCAGGAAGATAGCGGATTGACGCTGCAGGTGCCCTTCCTATCATCCGTTCGTCATCTCGGCTCCCATCCCATTGTGTTGTTTGTACATGCTCTTCGGTTTGCCATTGTGTGTTACTGTCCGCCGTGCATGTGTGGGCAGATATATTATGTATCTAGTTCGACCCCTTCCTCGAGATCCTTCCTAACCAACACATGTCCCCGAGCACCAGAATCCATATCTTTGATACCTGAAATCCTGCATCTCCGATCCCGCTTTAGGTCGAGAGGATCCACCGGCGCAGGAGCGCTGCCAACCGCGTTGCGCGCCCTTGCTCTCACTTTTTGGATGGACGCCTCCTCTCTCGGTCAGCTCGCGAAGTCACGAGTAACCTGTTGGTTTTTCCTAAACGAGGTTTGTATTTGCTCACAAGTAACTTTGCTAAATTCCTGAACATTTGGACATCAACTCTTGGACGTCAACTGCGTACCCGGTCTGTCAGCACGTCAACTCTTGGACAACCCAGAGATGGCAGCAGCACGGGAGAGAGAGAAAAGGAACATGTCTGTTCTCTGTCGCGACCGCGACAACGAATAATATGGACTCCCCTCCAGCGCAAGAAACCGCCATGTCCAAATCATC
>NC_041386.1:688993422-688994368 GCF_002162155.2 Triticum dicoccoides
GATTAGGCAGATCCTAATTAGGCACCCAGTTTGACTCAATTCGCCCCTCCTGTGTGACGCATCGTGAAGCTCCTCAGGACTCATCCCTAGGGCCCAGCCCATGTACAATAGTTACAACTAAAAGCTAGCGAAGGAAAAAAGCCCACCATCAAACGCGAAGCCCAGAAGGCAGCAGAAACACATGCAGCCCCTTTGTTTCCTGGCCGTTCGATTGACAGATTTGACCGCAGATGGTGGCTTCGTGCGACCTTCTTACCCATCGTCCTCTAGAGTTCCGCCTACCGCCGCCAGGATGAATTTTCTCCAGCCTTCAAGCAAAAGATCAGAAGGGGACCGATCAAGGTCTTGCACTGCTGCACAGGTGCAGGTTAACCCTAACTCCTTTGCTTATTTCTTGATTTTTATTTTGTTAAAATCTGTGCTGCTGTGCCATTAAAAAATCTACAAACATTAGAAGTTAATTAGGAGATGCTTGATTGTCTAATTCTATTTCTTTAGATAAGAAGAGGAAGAGAACAACGGATGGGCATTTGCGTCCAACCATTAAAGCTTCAATCCCCAATCGATCATATCATTGTCAGCCAGCATAAAGAGGATTAGGGAAAGTACCATCCACCAAGAGAGACCACGGATCTGACGATATACCACATCCAATAATATGCCTATATGGTAAGCCCTCTCTGACAATTAGCCTCAGTTTCAAATCTCAGTTTTTTGTTGTGTATATGAATGATTGATTGACTCGGAAACTAGATTCGGAATCAACTCGTTCTAGTACCATGCACTAATTTTTTTGATATAGCAACTTTGAAAACTATTTTTTTGTAAAAATTCAATAATCTGGTAGTATTTTTTTAGTGTTTACATCAGCGAAAGCCTGATTTCAGGCCTATGCTTTTTGCACACTTTAAACTGTTTTTCCACTCGACCAGTGCTCATTAGTCCG
>NC_041386.1:688994702-689027761 GCF_002162155.2 Triticum dicoccoides
CAAAATTCCTTGCTTCGTCTCTGTCCACGATGCTCCCAGGTATATAAGCGATGCTCCCATCCTCCTCCCTTCACCAACCTTAGCAAGAGAGAAACCAAGCAAAGGCCACCGAAGCTGTTGCGGGAATCAATCACCCGTCTCTAACTGGTCATGGACAAGATGCTCGTCTTCTTTATCCTGAGCGCGTCGCCGGGCGATAACAACCACGGCACTCGCGGCAGCTGGGCGAGGCTTTCCTGTCGGGGCATGCAGCGGGCCGAGAAGCGGCCGGAGGCTGAGCAGCAGCACCAGCAGCAGCTTGGAAATAGGAAACCGCAGTCACAGTCGCAGCTTCCGCCTCCGCGGGAGGAGACGCGGCAGCCGCGGTTCGCGCCGGAGTTCTACGGGATTGACTGCTTCGAGGCCATCGTCTGGCGTCAGTGAACTCCATTACTGCAAGACGCTCGGTTGATCCGGGGTGGGGGTGTGTAATTCTTGATTGTTTCTTTGTTCGACGAAGATGCGTTGCGTGTGTGTCGATTGTTCGAGTTACATGTATATAATGTTGGAGCAAATGCCCTTGCCCCAGCTCACCGCACCTCTCTCTCTCTCTCTCTCTCTCTGCACACGTCTGTCTGGCTCAAAGGAGGACTCGGAAGTTATCTAGCGCACGAACGGCAACCTTTTCCTTTGAGCACGAACTATGTAAAACGAAGGTTTTTAGGGAACTGGCTCAACCTTCTACGGGGTGGCCTATCACATATATATATATAATGGTGTCACACAATTCCTATACCAATATGTTATGTATTACACAATAAGGCTACAATACGAAGTCTAACATCCTCCCTCAATCTCAACTCGCTCTTGAAGCATCTAGTAGGTTGAGATTGCGCCTACAGACCTCAAACATGGGAGAAGGTAGAGGCTTGGTGAAGATGTCTTCAAGTTGATCTTTTGAAGAGATAAACCTGACTTGTAGTAGCTTCTGTGCGACACATTCCCTCACAAAATGATAGTCAATCACAATGTGTTTAGTCCGTGCATGGAACACCGGGTTTGATGAAAGAAACGTAGCATCGATGTTGTCACACCAGAGGACCGACGAGTATGGCTGAGCAACTCCTAGCTCTCGAAGTAGGGACTCAATCCATATAAGTTCAGCAGTCGCATTGGCAACTGACTTGTACTCAGCCTCTGTGCTGCTGCGGGAAACAGTGGCTTGCTTGCATGCACTCCAGGCGATCAGATTAGGCCCCAAGAATGTTGTATGTCCCCCCTAGATCGCCTGTCATCTGGACACCCAGCCCAGTCCGCATCTGAGAATGCAGAAAGAACTCCAGAGAAACTGGGGCGCGGATGAAGACAAAGGAGACAGTGAGACGCACATAGCGCAATATGCACTCCACAGCAGACCAGTGCACGTCAGTAGGTGCATGAAGATACTACCACACCCAGTTAACCGCAAAGGAGAGATCAGGACGGGTGAACGTCAGATACTGCAGGCCACCAACAATACTCTTGTACTCGGTAGCATCCTCATAAGATAGAAGAGTACCATAGCAGTTGAATGATGAGCGACTTCAATACCCAGGAAGAATGAAGCTGTCCCAAATCTTTAACTGCAAAATCATGACCAAGCATAGTCACAAGAGCATCAGCAGCCATCGGAGAGGAGCTAACAGGGACAATATCATCCACATACACAAGGAGGTACATGGTCACACTCGGTCGCTGAAACAAGAACAGTGAAGTATCAGCCGTCGAAGGAATGAATCCATGAGTGTGTAAAGTTGAAGCCAGGAGAGCATGCCAGGAACGAGGCGCCTGTTTCATTCCATAGAGAGCCTTCGTCAGATGACAGAGGTGATAAGGCTGAGTGTGATCAACAAATCCAGATGGCTGCCTCATGTAAACCTCCTCTTAAAGCAGTCCATGTAGAAAGGCGTTCTGCACGTCAAGCTGGCGGAGATACCATCCACGAGAAACTGCCAGAGACAGAAGAAGTCGAATAGTGGTAGGCTTGACAACGGGGCTGAATCTATCCTCGTAGTCCAATTCTTGACGCTATTTAAAGCCCTTAGCCACAAGACGCTTTGTAGTGCTCAATGGAACCATTTGCATGTTTCTTCACCTTGAAAACCCACTCCGAATCGATGATGTTGACACGAGATGGAGGTGGAACAAGTGCCTAGGTCTTATTCTGCATAAGAGCATGATATTCTTGTTCCATAGCAGCCCTCCAGTGTGGGATACTCATGGCGGCTTGATAACTGCGTGGTTCGGCGGTTGAATCATCCACAGCATGAGCCAGACAAGCAACAAGGTATGTGACCGTGCCATCGGTGCGCTCCTTGGGACGAACGATGCTGCTACGACTGCGCGTGTGCAGAGCAACGACCACCGGAGCAGGCGAGGCGTCCGGAGCAGGCGAGGCCGGTCCAGCAAAGTCCGGCGAAGAGGGACCGGGTGACAACGGGCTGGGAGACGGCAGACTGGGCGACATAGGCCTAGGCGGTGTGTGGGTCACTGCTAGCCCAGGCGAAGTGGGCGGCAGCGATGCCCACGCAAATGGCGGGGGTGACGATGGAGGGGATGCCAGGTGAGGAAGCAGCGACGTAGGCCGCTTCGTCACGGGCTCTGACCTGGCCATAGTAGCCGACGCAGGCTCCACCCTAGTGGTAGACGGGGGGGCCGAGGCAGGGTCGAGGGCGGGAGGCGGTGCATGCACATTCACCGGCCGATCGACGTGCGCCACGGGCGGCGTAGTAGGTCCGTCAGGGAGAAGTTCCAGGCGAGCTCCACGTCCAGTTCCTGCACCATGATTAGGTAACAACATAGGCGAATATGCAACATCTTCAAATTCGCCAGGCATGAGAGGGGATGAATGCATAGATCATGATGTGTTGGAAGACTGAGGCATGGCATTAAAAGGGAAGACATTCTCATCAAAAACAACATCCCGAGATATGTAGACTCAATTAGTTGGGACATGGAGACACTTGTAGCCTTTATGGAGAGAACTATACACCAAGAACATACACTTTTTGGAGTGAAACTCAAGTTTGCGATCATTATAAGGACGAAGATGAGGCCAGCAAGCGCACCCAAATACCTTGAAAAAGGTGTATTCAGGAGTTTCATCCAAGAGAAGCTCAATAGGAGTTTTCATATTAAGAACATGCGTAGGTAATCTGTTAATGAGAAAACACACGGTGGCAAAAGCATCACTCCAAAAGCGAAAAGGGACAAAAGCATGAGGAAGAAGTGTGAGGCCAGTTTCAACTATATTGCGATGTTTGTGCTCAATAGCGCCATTCTACTGATGTGTATGTGGGCATGACAAGCGATGGGAGATCCCAAGCTTATCAAAGAAAGTGTTGAGGTTGCGATATCCCCCCCCCCCAAATCTGACTAGACATGGATAATTTTATGCTTGAGTAGACATTCAACATGCAATTGAAACTGAATGAATATATCAAACCCATCAGATTTGCGCTTAAGAAGATAAAGCCATGTGAAACAACTATAGGCGTCAACAAAACTGACATAGTAGTTGTGACCACTAACAAAATGTTTGTGTTGGACCCCACACATCACAAAACACAATTTCAAGAGGACTCTTTACTTATCTAGTAGATGAAACAAAAGGTAGCTGATGACTTTTGCCTTGTTGACAAGCATCACACACGAACATCTCTTTATTGCTAGACTCTAATGGCAGCTCATGGCGGTGGAGTATGTGGTGAACAATGGGTGTGGCGGGATGACCAAAGCGAGAGTGCCACTGGGAAGGTGACACACGAACACCACTGAAGACGCACGGGGCGGATGGATCCTCCAAACGGTACAAGCCTTGGCTCAAATGGCCACTAAGCAGAACATCCCGGGTTGCTCGGTCCTTAACAAAAAGATTAAAAGGGTGAAATTCACATAGGACATGATTATGAAGGGTGGGTTAGAAACAGATAAAATATTACGAGTCAACGAGGGAACCCATAGAACCTGGCGAAGATGGAGCTTCCCAGAGGGATGACTAGTTAAAAGAGATGCTTGGCCAATGTGAGAGATGGGCATACCTACACCATTGGCGGTGGGAACCTGATCGTGCCCGTAGTAGGGCTGGTAGTTGGAGAGTTTGTTGAGCTTGTCCGTCATGTGATCTGTGGCGCCGCTGTCCATGTACCAGGCTGGATCAACAGGATAGGACGGCGTGTACCCCTAGTCGATGTGCGGGTCCTTGCCATTGGCGGCGATGTGGGCAGCCGGGGCGACAACGATGTGGGCAGCCGGGGCGGCGACAGGGGGACCAAAGTCTGCCATCGCAAATTGGCTCTCGTTGCCCTTGCCGTTGTTGCCGATGCCAAGGAAGCTCCTCTGAAAGCGGTGGTGACACTCGGAGGCGACATGGCGTTCACGACCACATAGCTGGCATACCACCTGAGTGTTAGGGCCCCCACCCAGGGTCGATGCAGGGGGCGGGGCGAGCTACCAGATGACGGCGCAGGGGGACGTTGGCCGCCAGAAGACCAGAAGGCGTGCCGGCTGTGAGGTGATGGTGGCGGAGGAGCGACGAGCCTCGACGCGCTGCTTGGTGAAGAGAAGTCATGATAGAGCTTGTGCTGGGGCATCTTTGGCTTGGTGTTGTGAACAGCCTCGGCGAGCTTGTCGTAGTCGGTGTCGAGACCTTTGATGACAAAGCCAACAAACTCCTGGTCGCTGAGCGGTCAACCGATAGAGGTGAGTGTGTCCGCTAGCTCCTTCATCTTGTTGCAGTAGATCGTGGCGGAGGACTCTAGCTTCTTAATGTCGACGAGCTCGCTGCGAAGGGCCATGGAGCGGGGGGTGGAGACCTTGCCAAAGGCATGCTCCAGGGTCGTCTAGGCGTCCATGGAGGTGGCGCGAAGAGACAGAGACCGGCGACCCCGTCGCTGAGGGAGCCCTAAATAGCAGAGAGGATCGCTTGGTCCTGCTGCACCCACATATGGTGTTCCGTGTTAATGGTCGGGCCGTGTACGGTAGGGATGACTTGCAGAGGACACGTAGCGAACCATCCATAAACCCTAGGAGAGATCGGCTGCGGAGTAGAGGTAGGACCTTGGCGCGCCAGAACAGGTAGTTGTCCGGCGTGAGTCAGATGACGATCAAGTTGTCAAAGTGGAACAGACTGGCAGGTGTGATGACGCCAGCAGCATGGGCGGCGGTCAGCGGAGCCGCGGCAGGAACCACAACCGCGACCGATGCCGTGGGTGGCGGCGCAGGAACGATCGGGAGCACGTCTGCGGGTGGTGCCATGAGCGAGGCCGCGGGTGGCTCAGCAGGCAGCGCCTACCCCGAGGTCGCCGACATGACGACGAGTGTCGAGGAGGATCCAGAAGGGGCCATCGCGGGCGGCGGCGGCGAGACTGGTGCTGAGGTCGTCGCGGGCGGTGAGAGCGGGATCGGCACTGAAAACATGGAGCCGACGGCGGTGGTGTCGAAGAACTGAGGCACCGACGGAGCCAGGGGGCGAGGTGGAAGGTTTAGGAGGCGCAAGCTACGCCTGGATTGACCCGGAGCTGGCAGCGCCCGAAGCAGAAGCGGTCATGGCGCCGACGGCAGCAGCCCTAGGGTTTTGGCTTTTGGCGGTGCGGTGGCGGCGGATGGAGTAGAGGATCTAGGTTAGACTGGATACCATGTAAAACGTAGATTTTCAGGAAGTGGCACAACCCTCTATGGGGTGGCCTATCACACACACACACACACGCCAGGGCCGGCCCTGAGGGGGGGCGGGGGGCGGCCACCCCGGGCCCCCAAAATCGAGGGGCCCCTCGCAGGTAGGCTTTGGCCCAACATGTTTTCGGTGATCAAAAATAATTTATGGGATGGATGGCTGGGCTTCACGTGGCACAGCAGACCGTACACATGCATACAGTGAGCCAGCGATCGATTCGTTCCTACTTTGTAGGTGCATGTCGAAAGATAAGGAACTGATTGATCCTGCAGATTTGTTTGTTCCTAGGTTAGTACATGCACTAGTAGAAAAGGGGGCAATGGTCCAGGCCGGGTCAGCCCATTAGTCCCGGTTCGTGAGCCCCGGGGGCCGGCCGGGCCACGTGGGCCATTGGTCCCGGTTCGGCTGGACCTATTGGTTCTGGTTGGTGGGACGAACCGGGACCAATGCGCCTCGCTCCTGGCCCACCACCACTGGTCCCGGTTGGTGGAGTGAACCGGGACCAAAGGCTTCCCTTTAGTCCCGGTTCTTGCCACGAACCGGGACCAATTAGTTGCCTATATCTACCCCTCGCCCGCGAGCAGAGAACTCCCAGTGCTCTATTTATCGTGGCCGGTGAGGGAAGAGCTTTGTGGTGCTCTAGCTCACCTCCTATGCACACGAGGTGTTCGATGGAATGCCCGAGCCACAGTACTTAAGCTTTCTCCTCCCCAAGCTCGACCTCCAAGCTCCATTTTCCTCAATATTTGTCTAGGTTTAGCGGTCCGTCACGTCCCGTCCCCATCTTCACCGCCGTCGATCGCCCGTGCCGATCTCGTCGCCGGCACCACCGTGGTGAGCCTCTTGTTCTTATCTTCTTTCTGAAAGGAAAAAAATCTTACTTGTATATTTATATAGATACTTGTATAATTTTCTTACTTTTATTATTGCATCTTATATAGTGCGATGGTTTTGGTATCCGCCCCCGTCGGCCCTCGTCCTATCTATGATTCAGATGTGGTATATATTATCTTTTCATAACTATTGGTTCATTTATTGTTTATGACAATTATGCCGACCAACGTGACATAGATTTTATTTATCTAGGAGGCTGTTGAACCGGAGATTCCAACCGACCCTATTGTCGAGAGGTTAAATTTAGTTCAAGAAGAAAACAATTTGTTGAAGGAAAAAATTAGAAAAATTGAGGAGGAGAAGATGATATTGGAGTTGCATGTTGCGGATGTCGTCGATGATCACAAGATCAAGATCGATGCAATGCGCTTGAAGATTAGAAAGATTAGAAAATATTCCATTCATACCGAGGCTTGGTATCATTATGTCGTTGGATCAGTTGTTACATTGGTTGCGATTATGATCGCATTTGTTTTGGCATTGAAATGTTTTACATAGTTTCAGTGTATGGTTTAATTAATTTAGATGCTCTGCAGAGCTTTATGGTGTTAGATGAGAACTATGTATGTACTTTGGTTTTAATGTGATGATGAACTTCTATTAATTTGGTCACTTAATTATCTATTCATGATGTTCTGTAATAATTTTTGACACACTTAATTATATATAATGCACGCAGATAAACCGGCAATGGATGTACGGTTCAAGACACACCTCCAAGTACATTAGGGGCGTGCATGATTTTCTCAAAGTGGCTGAGGCAACCAAGCAGAATGGTTTTATGTGTTGTCCATGCCCTATATGTGGGAATACGAAGTCTTACTCTGACCGGAAAATTCTCCACACCCACCTGCTTTACAAGGGTTTCATGCCACACTATAATGTTTGGACGAGGCACGGAGAAGTAGGGGTTATGATGGAAAAGGGCGAAGAAGAAGAGTATGATGACAACTATGTGCCCCTGAATACGGTGATGCTACTGAACATCAAGAGGAACCAGACGATGTGCATGATGATGCTGCAATGGGCGAAGTTGTTGAAGATCAAGAGGAACCAGACGATGTGCCCGATGATGATGATCTCCGCCGGGTCATTGTTGATGCAAGGACGCAATGCGAAAGTCAAAAGGAGAAGCTGAAGTTCGATCGCATGTTAGAGGACCACAAAAAAGGGTTGTACCCCAATTGCGAAGATGGCAACACAAAGCTCGGTACCGTACTGGAATTGCTGCAGTGGAAGGCAGAGAATGCTGTGCCTGACAAAGGATTTGAGAATCTACTAAAAATATTGAAGAAGAAGCTTCCAAAGGATAACGAATTGCCCGACAGTACATACGCAGCAAAGAAGGTCGTATGCCCTCTAGGATTGGAGGTGCAGAAGATACATGCATGCCCTAATGACTGCATCCTCTTCCACGGTGCGTACAAGGATCTGAACGCATGCCCGGTATGCGGTGCATTAAGGTATAAGATCAGACGAGATGACCCTGGTGATGTTGACGGCGAGCCCCCCAGGAAGAGGGTTCCTGCGAAGGTGATGTGGTATGCTCCTATAATACCATGGTTGAAACGTCTGTTCAGAAACAGAGAGCATGCCAAGTTGATGCGATGGCACAGTGAGGACCGTAAGAAAGACGGGAAGTTGAGAGCACCCGCTGACGGGTCGCAGTGGAGAAAAATCGAGAGAAGGTACTGGGATGAGTTTGCAAGTGAGCCAAGGAACGTATGGTTTGCTTTAAGCGCGGATGGCATTAATCCTTTCGGGAAGCAGAACAGCAATCACAACACCTGGCCCGTGACTCTATGTATGTATAACCTTCCTCCTTGGATGTGCATGAAGCGGAAGTTCATTTTGATGCCAGTTCTCATCCAAGGCCCTAAGCAACCCGGCAACGACATTGATGTGTACCTAAGGCCATTAGTTGAAGAACTTTTACAGCTGTGGAATGGAAACGGTGTACTTATGTGGGATGAGCACAAACAGGAGGAATTTAACCTAAAGGCGTTGTTGTTCGTGACCAGCAATGATTGACCCGCTCTCAGTAACCTTTCAGGACAGACAAACAAGGGATACCACGGATGCACGCATTGTTTACTTGACACCGATAGTATATACCTGGCAAGCTGCAGGAAGAATGTGTACCTGGGCCATCGTCGATTTCTTCCGACCAACCATCAATGTCGAAAGAAAGGCAAGCATTTCAAAGGCGAGGAAGATCACCGGAAGAAGCCCGCCATGTGTACCGTTGATCACGTACTTGCTATGGTCAATGATTTACACGTAATCTTTGGAAAGGGTCCCGGCACACTAGCTGTTCCGAGTGACGCTGGGGGACACGCACCCATGTGGAAGAAGAAATCTATATTTCGGGACCTACCCTACTAGAAAGACATAGAGTTCCGCTCTTCGATCGACGTGATGCACGTGACGAAGAACCTTTGCGTGAACCTGCTCGGTTTCTTGGGTGTGTATGGGAAGACAAAAGATACAGCTGAGGCACGGGAGGACCTACAACATTTGCACGAAAAAGACGGCATGCCTCCAAAGCAGTATGAAGGTCCTGCCAGCTATGCTCTTACCAAAGAAGAGAAGGAAATCTTCTTTGAATGCCTACTTAGTATGAAGGTCCCGACTGGCTTCTCGTCTAATATAAAAGGAATAATAAATATGGCAGAGAAAAAGTTTCAGAACCTAAAGTCTCATGACTTCCACGTGATTATGAGCGCAACTGCTTCCGGTTGCATTGAGGGGGCTTCTACCGAAAAACGTCCGATTAGCCATTGTGAAACTATGTGCATTCCTTAATGCAATCTCTCAGAAGGTGATCGATCCAGAAATCATACCAAGGTTAAGGAGTGATGTGGTGCAATATCTTGTCAGTTTCGAGCTGGTGTTCCCACCATCCTTCTTCAATATCATGACGCACGTCCTAGTTCATCTAGTTGACGAGATTGTCATTCTGGGCCTCGTATTTCTACACAATATGTACCCCTTTGAGAGGTTCATGGGAGTCCTAAAGAAATATGTCCGAATCCGCGCTAGGCCAGAGGATGTCATCGGGTTTTGTGTTGACTTCATTCCTGGCCTTAAGAAGATAGGTCTCCCTAAATCACGGTATGAGGGGAGACTGACTGGAAAAGGCACGCTTGGAAGGGACTCAATAATATGCAGGGACGGATATTCTTGGTCTCAAGCACACTACACAGTTCTACAGAACTCTACCTTGGTGACCTCGTATGTCGATGAACACAAGAACAGTCTACGCTCGAAACACCCGGAGCAGTGCGATGACTGGATTACATGTGAACACATCAGGACTTTCAGCAGTTGGTTGGAAGCACGTATCAGAGGTGACAACACTGTTTGTGATGAGATGTACTTGTTGTCTAGGGGGCCATCTTTGACTTTATTGATTTGAAAAGGATACGAGATAAACGGGAATACATTTTACACGATTGACCAAGATCAAAAGAGCACCAACCAAAACAGCGGTGTCCGCTTTGATGCAACAACCGAGAGGGGAAAGGACACATATTATGGTTACATAGTGGACATACGAGAACTTGACTACGGACATGATTTTAAGGTCCCTTTGTTTAAGTGCAAATGGGTCAATCTGTCAGGAGGCAGGGTACAGGTAGACCCACAGTATGGAATGACAACAGTGGATCTGAAAAATCTTGGGTACACTGACGAACCGTTCGTCCTAGCCAATGATGTGGCACAGGTTATCTATGTGAAGGACATGTCTACCATACCGAGAAAGAGAAAAGATAAGGAAGCGAATACATCATACGATGAGCCAAAGCGCCACATAGTTCTTTCAGGAAAAAGGGACATCGTGGGAGTGGAGGACAAGACAGACATGTCTGAAGATTATGAAAAGTTTCACTAAATTCCTCCCTTCAAAGTCAAGGCTGACCCCAGCATCCTGATAAACGATGAAAATTATCCATGGTTACGCCGCAATAAGCAAATGACACAAGCGAAGAAAAAGAGAAGACTTTTTCCCGCAACTATTATGATGATACCATGCCAACTTTGTAATTGACGAGTATGATACCATTGTCCGTTTTGTACATGCACATGCTATATGGGTCAATTTATGATACCATGCCAACTTTCAACTTTTTCAGAATTCATTTGAAATGCTTTAATGTCTTATGGTTCGGCCCTCGTAATAATTAAAAATAGCAAGAATAAGTATTTTGTTATAAGTAGAAACAAAATAAAATAAATAAAGCAAGAAAGAAAACAAAAAAACAAAAAAAGTGTTTTCAAATTTGAAAACTAATGGCACTAACAGAAAGTTTATAATTTTCCTAAAACTAAAAGCAAAAACAATTAAAAATAAAGCAAAAAACAAAAGAAAATAAATAATGCAGAAAACAAAACAAAAAAACAACAATAAGTATTTTGTTGTAAGTAGAAACAAAATAAAATAAATAAAGCAAGAAAGAAAACAAAAAAACAAAAAAAGTGTTTTCAAATTTGAAAACTAATGGCACTAACAGAAAGTTTATAATTTTCCTAAAACTAAAAGCAAAAACAATTAAATAATATAGCAAAAAACAAAAGAAAATAAATAATGCAGAAAACAAAGCAAAAAACTGGAAAAAAATAAATATAGCAACAATAAGTAAAGAAAACAAAAAAAATGCCTCCTACTGGGCCCCCACGGCCTGAATACGACATGAAACCCTACTATGGGCCAGGATTCAGGCCCACAGTAGGCCCAGAAGGCCCATCAGGCAAAGCAATAGCAAGTAGGCCCGAAAGCCTGTAGTGGAGAGGAGCTCGAGAGGGGTGCGGCAGTGGGGCTTATAAACCACTACGCGCCCCTCTCAACTAGCGAGGTGGGACTAAACTTTGGTCCCGAGGCGGGCAGCACAGGGGCCTTTGGTCCCGGTTGGTGGCACCAACCGGGACTAAAGGGGGAGGCATTAGTCCCGGTTGGTGCCACCAACCGGTACCAAAGGCCGCCGGTTCCCGCCCTTTGGGCTGCCGAAAAAGAGGCCTTTGGTCTCGGTTGGTGGCACCAACCGGGACTAAAGGGTGCATTAGTCCCGGTTGGTGCCACCAACCGGGACTAAAGGGTTTGCTATATAAGCAACACTTAGCAGTTTCCGGCCAAATCGCCCACTTCTCCCCCGACGCCCCCTGCTCCTCCTCGTCGCCGTCACCGCCCGACGCCCCTGCTCCACGTTGCCATCGCCGCCGCCACCGACGCCGTCAGGCTGCTCGCCTGCGCCGTCGCCGCCGCCCCCTGTGAGCATAGCCTGCTCCCGTGCCCCTCCCGTCCCGCGCCCCTGCGCGGCCACCGTGCGCCGCCCCTGTCCCTGGGCGGCCGCCGCCCCGCCGCCCCTGCACTGCGCGGCCGGCGCACGCCGCCCCTGTCCTGCGCGGCCGCCGCGCCGCCGCCCCTGCCCTGCTCGGCCGCCGCGCGCCACCCCGCCGCCCCTACAATTTCCATAGCAATTTTTGCATTTTTTGTGTATGTGTTTGTATGTGTATATATATATGTGTACATGTTCATAGTATTTTTTTTCATAAGTGTATTTTTTTTGTTCAGTGCATTTTTTTCATATATATAATGTATATATGTATGTGGTAGCTATATATATGATGAATGGATGTGGCTATATATATATATGTATGTATGAATATAATGTTCATAGCATTTTTTTGTTTGTATATGTTTTTTCATATATGTATTAATTTTTTATTTAGGTTGTTAGTAGATATCGATTTGAGGTTAGTGCATTTTAGGTTAGTGTAGAGGAGAAAGTAAAATAAGGAAAAGGAAGAAAAGAGGAAGAGGGAAGAAGGAAGAAAGAAGAAGAAAAAGAATGAGAGGAAAAAGGAAAATAAGAAGAGGAAGAAGAGGAGAAGAAGAAGAGGAGAAATAAATAAGAAGAGGAAAAAAGAAGAAAAAGAAGAGGAGAAGAAGAAAGGAATAGAGGAGAAGAAGAAAAATAGAAAAATCTCTATTTTTCTTCTTCTCCTCTATTCCTTTCTTCTTCTCCTCTTCTTTTTCTTCTTCTTCTTCCTTCTTCCTTCTTCCTCTTTTCTTCCTTTTCCTTAATTATTTTCCTTTCTCGTCGTTGTCGCGTCGTTGTTGATATAACCCCCTCGAGATAACTTTGACATGAGGGGCGGTCGATATATATACCCCCCCTCGGCCCTCTCGCTCGACCAAAACTCTCGAGGACACCCAAACCCTAGAGAGAAAACGATGTTGGTCTCCTACCCCCTCCCGTCGCGCCCCTACCCGACAAATTAACTCTCTCAAGGCCACCCAAATTTACCAAGTTAAAAGAGCGTTGTCGTCGAGGCCACCCCAAACCTTTGAAGCGTTGTTGTGTCGAGGCGACCCCAAACCCTAGAGAAGCAGCGTCGAGGCCACTAACATGATTCCTTATTGTGATTAGCTAGCTAGTTCTACGTTTGCCACTAATATATATATATATATATATATATATATATATATCCATCTGTACCATGTTTGAATAATAATTAACATGTTGTAAATATTTGCAGAAACTATGGAGCACTACCGAGACGAAGAAACAAAAGCGATATTGGGGGACATAATCGCAAATGGAAGGGATGAAGTTGCGTCATTTCTCCTCGACACCGTTGCTCAGCTGGAAGAACTGGGTGAAGAAGAGGGCTATGTTCATGATGGCTTCGTCCCATTAATGCCGGTACAAGAACAGAACTATGTTCATGATGGCTCCGGTGACACAATGGAGGTACAAGAAGGAGACCGTGCTGACTGCTCCGGTGACCGAACCGAGCCCGGCCAGGTATATATATATTAGTTAAGCCTGTGCTGACTAGTTAGTTGATGCTTCCATTGTTTCGGTATATGTACACATATTAAATACTCTCGTCTTTCTTCCTTATAATATCTAGCCCTCCGGATCGAGCACAACTTCGGTAAGGAGACGAGGCCCGAAGAAAAAGTTGAGCTCGGATGAAAAGTTTGAGATAATAGAAATCGTGCCCGACGGCGAGCCGATTGAACCCATCCGGACAAGGAAGGCATTTTCTGCTCAGTGCAGGGTTCTTGTTAGGGAGAAGATCCCGATCAGCATCCAGCAATGGTATAAGCCTAAGGAGGAAGACCCTGAGGTGTCTTATGTCAATGATATGCAGAAAGAATACCTTTGGACTGAGCTGAAGGCAAATTTCACCCTACCGCCAGAGGAGGATCCGGAGAAGCCACTTAAGAGGAATTAATCAAGTCTTGTGCTCTTAAGAAGATGGCAACCCTAACGAGGAGGTGGAGGAAAGAGCTGAACCAGTTTGTCAAAAATAAAAAGACACCAGAATTCATCGACAAATATGAGAAGATCAAAGATCACTGGCCCGCATTTGTGGCCCACAAGACATCGGAAAAGAGTAAGAAGATGTCGGAGACAAACAAGAAAAATGCTGCGAAGAAGAAGCTTCACCATCGCACGGGGTCAGGTGGCTACCTGCAAGCCCGGCCTAAGTGGTCCAAGGCTGAGAATGATCTGCTTGAAAAAGGGATCAAACCAGAGACAATGAGATGGCCAGACCGTTGCCTGACTTGGTTCTTCGGGCCTGGCGGAACCTTGGACCCTGTAACAGGGTTTTGCCAGTGGACGGACGAGCAACTGGAAATACCAGTGAAGAACCTTCGACACTATATCGATGCAGCGCAGCGAGGGACGTTCCTTCCAAACAGGGAGAAGGACGAGCTCACAATGGCCCTTCGGAATCCTGAGCACACTGGACGGACACGAGGCACGCCAGGCTCCATTCCGTGGAAGGTTGGTTTTCCGGACGCAGTGGGTTACAAAACCCACGAGAGGAGGAAGAAACTGGAGCAGGACCAACTGCAGGCGCTGCACGAAAGGGTAATGGGGCTAGAGGATCGAGAAGAAGAACGAAAAGCAGCAGATCGCAGCAAACAACCTGCCGAAGCTTCCCCCGAAGCTACCCCGCCATCTCAGCGGCGAAGCAGCGTGGCTTCCACCGAGCTGCTTCAGCCGGAGCATGTCTTGACGGCTCCTGCCAGCTATCCCGTGGATGGTATCACGGAGTCTCAAAATTGCCACATTATGGCGCGATGGATGAATTTGAAGGTCAAGGCGGCTGTTGGTCAAGTTTATCCTAGTGGACCCGGCACAACTTATCACTACCAGCCGATTCCAAAAGGATATGCTAAGGTGATGGTGGATGAAATAACGGAGGGATTTGAGGACCTCGTGCTTGACCACCCTACCGGTGAAGGGGAGACTAGGCTGGGTTCTGCTCTGAAGACTCCATGCCTATGGAAGAAGGAGCTCATCAACCTTCCGAACTAGACGCCTTCGTCTCCTCCTCCTCCTCCGGCGAGTCAGGGCACTCCGCCTCCTCCACCGCCTCCTCCTCCGGTGAGTGACGATCAGGGCACGTGTGGCGGCACTCCGCCTCCTTCTCCGGCGCATGGCAGCACTCCGCCTCCTTCTCCGCCTGCGCCGGCGCTCCCGAGCAGCCAGCAGCCTCCTCCTTCTCCGCCTCGCCAGCAAGGACGGAAGAGACCCGCCGCCGCCCCGGCTGCTCCGGCGCGTCGTACTCCTTCTCGTCCGCCTCGTAAGCAAGCACGAAAGAAGACAGACGCCACAACCGCTCCGTCTGCTCCAGCGTCTAGCAGCACAACCAGAGGCAGGAGGCAATACAAATACGGTCCATCTCTCAAGCCTCTAGAGAAGTTACCGTACGAGAGGTTCGAGGAGGAAAACGATACGATTGTGCAGACCCACGTGAAGGAGTTCTTTGAAGGGGTGAAAGCAAAGAGACATCCACCTCTGGAGGAGAAGGTAGATCCGGTGAAAGCAAAGCGCACTATCGATGCCCTGAGGAAACCACCAAAGTCTCCGCCGAGAACCAACTATGAGCGCATTACTGAACAGACATATCTCCAAGCCCAGCGGTCGGGAACTATTGTCAATGCTAAAAGGTCAAAAGAACGAGCAAAGGGGGGAAAATTGCCCAGCTCGGCAAACAAGCACAAGAATCGTGCCCCCCGCTCAATGTGTCTAATGCTCCGGGGACGGTGGCCGGTTATGGCAATCTTGAAGATTACCTGCCTGACGGTGCACTTCCTGATTTCTTGTAGGTGGACGAACAGAGATACGAGTACGGGAAGCCTCTCGTCAAAGATGAAAAATCTCTGACAACAATGATGCGAAGATTCCATAATTGGTACATGGAAACCTGCAGAACATCTGAGGGTACGAATGCTTTGTATCTGCATATTAAAGAGGAGCACGACCTCGTTACAAATGATCTGTTGACTGTTCCATTTGATGAGTTCTTCACGTTCTTCAATCAAAAGGCCCTCGATAAACTAATGGTCTTTTGCTACTGTCTGTAAGTACTATTTCTGTCATTAAGTCTCTATATATAGCTCGGCTCTTTCATTTCATGTATTTATAATTAATTATCCTCAATATATTATGCAGATTGAAGATCGTTCAGTGCAAAAAACAAGAAATTTATTATATTGGGTGCATTAACACAAATATCATAGATGAATTTCTGGTTGAAAAGGACATCAAAGAGGTCGAGGACAACGTGCTACAATCGTTGATAAAAAATCAAAACAAAGATACCATACTCTTTCCTTACAACGGCAAGTGAGTGTTACTGTCGTGGTATATTCGGTTTCCCTTATTACTCGAGCGAGGTTATAGTAATGTAATTGATGAGTTATGCATGCGTGCGCAGGTACCACTATATTCTTCTGGAGATTAAGCTTGAGCGTGGACTAGTAACCGTCATAGATTCGAGATGAAAAGATCCCAAATCCTATGCGGACATGACTGAAATGCTCAGCAAGTAAGTTCAATCGATCATTATCGCACCATATCGGCAACTTTTTGTTCATTTCCTGATATCTCAAGTAATAATAATTATTTTCTTTGTCTTGCAGGGTTTGGAAACAGTTCACCGCAGAAGCTCCGGGACTGCCGAAGGAGCTGCGATATACATACCCGAAAGTAAGTACTACTGGCTAGCTAGTTGCGCGCATCTCCCGTTGATTCTATAGCTATACTTTCATCAATGCCATTTATAATGCTTCATTATCAGTTTGATTGACCTCTATTTCTCGTAAAGTGCTTGTGGCAGGAAGAAGGGAATGATTTCTGTGGATACTACGTGCGCGAGTTCATCCACAACGCGACTTTGAAAAACAAGCGGGGCTAATCTCAAAGACAATATGAAGTGCGTAAGCAATAATATTCACAATCTCATTTTATTACACCATCATTTCTGTTGAGTTTCATTCATATATATGTATTAATTAACCCCCTTCTTCAAATTAGACGTGGCAGATGCGGAATGAACTCCTAGAACCAGATCGCATGAAAGCAATTCAAGAGGAATTGGCGGGATTCTTTCTTGACCACGTCATCAATAAAGCCGGAGAATACCACGTGGAAATTGATTTCAATTGCTAGGGGATTTTAATTAAGAGATCTTATACATATTGTACATGTATGTAGCCAGTAGCGTCAGATACATGATATACGAAAACTTGTTGTTCGACCAATCTCTCGGAGAAGGAGAGGTCGATCATCACTTCTCTCGGTATGCATGACGAACTTCTGTACTGAATGGTTCTCTCGATCACTTATGTACATATAGTATGTAGCATCGACCAAGCACGGACATAAGAGAGGACACTTCTCTCTATTAATTAGCTAGCTAACACAATATATGAAACACCTAAATTAACCCCCCAAAACCCCCAACCCCCCCCCCTCATTTCAAAAAAATAATAAAACCCCAGCCACTAGAATGCTGACGCGTGGATGCCTTTTGGTCCCGGTTGGAGCCACCAACCGGGAGCAAAGGCCCCCTGACTGGGCTCGGCGCACAGGGCCACGTGGAGGAACATTGGTCCCGGTTCGTGTTTGAACCGGGACTAATGGGTGGAGGTATTAGTAACGACCCATTAGTCCCGGTTCATGAACCGGGACTAAAGGCCCTTACGAACCGGGACTATTAGGTCTTTTTCTACTAGTGATGCACATCTAAAAAGGGAACTGATTGATCCCTTCCATCACGCACGCATTCATGCCTCGGTTCCTAATTTCCCAGCGGCCGCGAACGCGTAGTCTTCGCGACTGCAGGCTCGGCTCTCCTTCTCCATTTTCTCCTTAATCAAATTTTCCTTTGTAATTCAGGTTGTCCGCCGATGTCAATTCCCCGGGGGCCGTCGTCGCAACCCCGCTTTTCTTTCCGTCCGTCAACGATTCGACCACAAGAGGTATATCCTGTATTATAGTCTTATTGTGGTTCCTAGTAAATCCTAGAAGGTGAGAGCTGAGAGGGGTTTTCAAGGTGAATATTCTTTTGGGATTGATATGGCGATCACTTCTTTGAGATATAGATTTAAAGAACTCGTGGTGTTTAAAGAAATATTCGGACTTATATTGAGTTCGGGCACCTTGAGATCATTGAATGACATTGAACCTCAAGAGTGTTGTATCGAGTTTGCAAAAACTTTCTTTCTTGATGGTTTGTGTGATGTTGAGGTATATTATCTTATTTACGAATCGAATATTATGAGATTCATTTTGCGAGATCATGCAACAACTACTATGGAGATTTTTGACCAAATGAAATAAACTAATTGTTACATATCATGTCTTATTTATTGTCCATGTGCTATCACATCGGTCGAAAGAAGCTTTTCAAAATTAAAATTACTGAAGAATTATCTGAGGTCAACAATGACCCAACACAGGTTAAATGGTTTGGCAATATTATGCATTGAGAAGAAATTATTGGATGATATTGACATCGACCACATCATAAGTGACTTTGAGTCGAGGAATATTAGGAGAAATGTTTAAGGTAATATTTATAAATTATTTGATATGCATACTAATTTTAGATGCATTCAAGTGTTACTGGTAATATTTGATATATACTTATATTTATTTTTATTGTTATGATGTCTATATTAAGGGCCTCAAATTTTAGTCTCGCCCCGGACCCTCAAAATCTCAGGACCGGCCCTGACACACGCACGCACGCACGCACACAAACACACACACACACACCCACGCACACGCACGCACACACAGACACACCCACGCACGCACACGCACGCACGCGCGCGCGCACACACACACACACACACACACACATATATATATATATATAGAGAGAGAGAGAGAGAGAAATATAGAAAGTCTATTAATGACCCTAGGCGAGGAATAAGTAATTCCTCACCCATGTCGATCGACCGAGCCAGCCTCTCCCTTCGACCTCATCGCACCTGTCTACCAATGTAAACTTTTGACCCAACTAATGTAATTTTACGTTGGCATGCAACGATGCGACTAGTAAACGGTTATGTGGTCTTGAGGTATGGGAGCGCCCACTCCGCCGAGCCGTTCGCCACCGCATCTCCGCATCGATTCCCCAAACCTACCTCCGTCGTGATCGCCCACCCTCCCCTCTCCTCGTTCGTGGCCAGACACCCTCGCCTCCATCTCCTCGCCACCCCTGCCTACCTCCTCTCATCTCGGAGCCGATAGCTTCCCTGCACCTCCCCCTTTCACCCAACTAGGGTTTGGACCCTGGATTTGGGCTGAATCGGACGGTGGTGTGATGATGTGCCTAGTGGAAGAACCTGTGGACTGACGGCCAAAGCAGAGTGGCTGATGCCTGGCGATAAAACAAGCATCTATGGCGCATTCCTGTCCAGTGTCTAACTTCGTAGTTGAGGCTCTCCTTCCAGGCCAGCAAGCAACACATCGTGGTATGTGTGCTCCTTACGCCCCTCTTTTTTTTTTACGGCCGAGTACAGGCATCAATGTGCATGCACCACCATCGGCTCAGCCTCGACCCACCTTTCCATAGCGTTCGGGCGTGGCGCCACTGAATTGTCCGTGTCCTTGATTCATGGGCATTCTGAACCTTGCTACACGTGCTTCATCCTAAACACTGGAGGGTTTGCGCCAAGGCCTCCATCACTGTCCTGAGTACTCTGTCGCTACTTGTGTGTCATTGTGGTTCTATTTACTTCTACTATATGCATTGGAAATACAAGGGACTGATGTATTGGTAATGTAGGATTGTACTGTAGATGTTATCTCCATTATTTTTGGTCTGTTTCTGGTTTGGACAAAAGCATAGTCAGGTTGGACAAAGAAGTGAGAAAAGCTGCAGTTAACTAAAGTAAATATTAGTTCCTACAGTGCCTAGTTGGACTGAGCCAAATTTGACAAACAACATTCAGGTTTGTGTGCTTCTTTGAGATATTATATTGTGTCTGTTTTTTGGTGTCAAATGCTTGCCGATAAGATCTACATGTAAACATAATTGGCTAACCCCAATGCTCAGGAGAAGATTGATGCATTTTTTTCTTTGGTAATTATTCTTTGTTAGTTTCCTTGAATTTTTGGAAAATGTTCATCATGACTTTGGTCTCCCAAGAATGTTAAGTAGGAGTATTTTTGGAAAAGGCTTGACTGGAAAATTAGAGTTTCACACCTAATAGTTTCTCTCCCCGTTTGCTTGACATTGCGAATGATAAATCAACATGCAATATGTTGATGAAATTATTTGTGCCTCTCAGATTGTACGCTTCTTTACTTATGGTGTCAAATAGTGCATCCCGCCAACCCTGCTCACCATGTCATCTTCCTTGTTCTTTATGTGGATCATGGAGATGTTTCATGGGTGAATATTCAGTTCTGTATGTCGATGCATCTTGATTTCTAGGTATTAGTTACTACGTATTCTAGGCTCTAGCAGGCATATTTTTTATTTGGTTGTTCAGGAAGAGGCCCTATACTATTATTATGTCCTTTTCTAACTAAAACTGGAGCTCCCATAATGAAACCACTTTCTAGGGTCTATTCTTGTATGTACACAACATAAAGCTCCTTCTGCAACCATCTAGTTGTTCTACTTACCGATCCTATGTAAATATAACTTCTGTAAAGTACCTCATTTACATTCTTACTTGTTATGCTTAATTTGTTGCAGGATCCATCGAATCGCACGATCATACTATGTGGCTCAAGACTTAAATATATCTTTGGCTATGAAAACATAATTTCTCTCGGTGTTTCAGAGATGTTGTCAGACCATCTTTCAAGCAAGCTAACAAGATCTAACTGGTTTAGTTATTGACTTGCTCCCAAGAAGATCCTCATGTTTGTCTGTCTTGCACTGTCTATTGACAGTGCCTAGTTTTTTCCGTTGTTGCACTGTAGGAGTCTAAAGATATTTGTGAATCCAGTACAAGTTTACTTTACTTGTTAGTGATATCGGATTTTGCTAACTACTTATTTTGTTTCATTTAGCACAAGGTGTAAGTTTGCTCATCTAATTGAGTTTCTAACTTTGCATGCAGATGAAACGTGGCTGGACTCAAGTTGGTCTACATCCTGCTGTCTGGAGCTGATGAAATGGCAGAAATTTGCCGAAGTTATTAATTACATCTTTTGATATCCAAAAGACTGTTGTACTTACGAAAAAGGGTGTAGGCTAATCTCTTCACTGTAGCAATGAAAATAAATGGTAGTTCTGCATTTTGTCTACTTTATCTGATGAGTTGTAGGCATGTATAGACGTGGGTCGTCCATATATATATACTGTAGTCTATCTCCCGATGCAGCTTCTTGCCCTTTCATTCTGCAAGTAAACGGTTTGATGTGATCTGATCAAATCGTGGTGGCCACTCTACAGCTGAGTAGTGTTATTTCCGTCCAAAGATAAAGAGAAGTGATGCCCAGGTCGAAGCCCCCGTTCTCCGTGGGTTGAGCGCGAGTGAGACCTGGTGCTAGAGCTACCGCATCATCACATGTAGAAACAAGAGAAGGTAGCAGTATCAAGCAAGAAACAGAGATGTGTTCCAAGAAAGCAAAAACTAGAAACAAAACAAATAATTATGGAGACAACTACAAACAGGAGATAGAAAATTTCTTCTAGAAAAAAATGCACCGTCACTGATGTTTCAACCGTTTGTTTTATATCTGTTAAAATATGTGAACTACGGAGGCATGCATGTTGTAATTTTATGATTTGTTTCTTACGGTGGTGCTTTTGGTGCGGCTAGGTTGGTTGCTTGTCTCTACGGAGGCATGGGTGTTGTAATTTTACGTTGCAAGACTTCGTATCTTACGATGGTCTGGCCGTGCAACACTCTTGTACAGGTTGTACTCTGCGCCCGTAATCCTCATTGTGCACAGTAAATTAAATCTCAAGCCTTTGTTCCTTACGGGTACGCACCCCGCATGGTTTGGCTGGGGTGAGGAATAATAATTCATCACCCAGGGTGACGAATAGCGCGACCCTATATTGGACACCTAGGTGCCTGGGCACCTTGATCGGGTCCAACCCCTACGTACCTAATGCTAAAATTTCTTACTAATACCTACATATTATTAGGGTATGTATTCATAATTTTCAATCCGGGGTATGTAGTTGTAAAGAAATATGATGTATGCATATACCTGAAAATATATTTAGTACTCACATAACCATATATATTTCAGGTATAATATGCACACAAATCTAACGAGTACGTACTTAGTAAAAGGATCCCTACATATCTAATGTAAAAAACGTATTATTAGGGTATGTACTCATAAATTTGACTCTAGGGTGTGTAGTTGTAAAGAAATATGTTGAGTGTGCATATACCCAAAAATATATTGAGTACTTGTATATCCATAAATATTTCAGGTATCTCTACTACCTAAAAGAAACGGAGCGTTCCGTTTCCCCTCTTACGTCGTCGTGCGATGCCCAGCTTCGTCGGCCTCCTTCGTTTGCCTCTCCCACCGATTTTTTTCCCACCTCCCTCATGTTTCCGGTTTATTTTCTACCGGTTTAGACATAATTATATCAGACCCAGGCGGCCATGCACACATCTTAACTCCCGGTGTCTCTCTCCCTCCGCTCCAAATCACCGCCGCCGCCGCCGCCCGCGGCTCCGATTCCGGTCAACGCAGGCCATCTTCCGTGCCGCTATCCACCGGTGGGACCCAGCCATGGTCTCGACGCTGAATCTCATTGCCCTTCTGCCCTTGCACGCACCCCCACAGCTAACCCTAGCCACCGGCTCAGGCTTTGCTATCTCCTTCGTGTCGTCCTCCGTCGATGCCGCACTCCTGGATGCCAAACTCGCGTATGGGACGACGATGACCACGCGCAGGCTGCACACTTCCGGTCGTTCTCATACTCAGCACCATCTTCATCATCATCCAACATGAACCCGCTCGTTCTTTCAGTCGTTCCTGATCGATGCGCATCCAGGACGACCTGAAGCCCGCATCCGACAGCAGAGGACGAGCAGAAGGCCACAGGGGTTGCGGCGGAGAAGAAGGATCACCACGAAGTTGAGACGGGGCGCCGCTCCATGGCCACGGCGGCGACCAGGTCCTAAACAGCAACGCTCAAGATCGGCTAGAGATTTGAGGATTACTCAACAAGACCGCTGGTATTTTGTGCTCAAATTCCTTTCCTTTTTCATCTGCTAGATAGATTTGGAGCTTACCCAACATGCAACAAGGATGGGACAAATTGGTTTCTCTTCTATTCCTTTTGGCTATGATCGGGATTTCCATTCTTTGTGTATGCACAGATGCATAACTGCTGCTACATTGTTACTCAATAAACAAACTACTAACTAACAAGAGAATTGGAGGCTGATGCGATCCTTCCTATATGTAATTGTGATTGTAAAGGGAGACATATACCCTATATAACTACTTCCTCCTACCACTAAGGAGCGTACTACTTCCTATATGTTTTGACTTTTTTTGAACGTAAGAAGAAAGAAAATAGCTTGCACAATTCTCAAAATTGTAGGTCTGATTGTTTTACATTCAGCTGCAATTCACAAAATAGCATGGTTGGCTCTTTTACATTGATGAACCGAAATCAACCAGGAACAGAAGAAGTTCACAAAAATATGTGCCAAAGTTCCGGCCCACACAGGTACAGCTTTCTCCTTTGTAGAATCAACAAGTGTCATACATGCATGTCTCCAACGAAGTTCTGGAGACCATTATAATCATATGTGCTGAAGATATTTTCCAATCATGGAGCTTTGGTGAGCATTATACTCTTTTATTTTAAAACGTCTATAGGCCTTTTAATTGTACAAAGTAGTATACTGAGCAAATTGAGAGCCATTAGATGTGTTCTGTGTGGTGGATATCGGCTAAATTATGCTCCTTACCTAGCAAAAGCTAAGTTAGAGGAGTCGCCTGCCCCTACAATATCGTGTTACATTTGTTCGTAAGTCCTGAATTAGCTCTCAGTCCCTCGGGGAATTATTAGTAGTATACCATTCTTTTCTCCCACCCGATTCTTATTGTTTTGTGAAGTGGGGACTACAGATTCCTTTGGACTACTATGTCCATTCATCAATGTATCATACTTACATTGATGCAATTGAAGAATTCTGTCCCAAACAGTTTTGTTATAGATGGAATGAAACGGAATGCATGGAACATTTAGATCGACAGAAAATATAAGAAATTTCATTCGGCATGAAAACAAGTTAACAACAAGTTGAGGATTCTTCTTGTTAATAAATGAAAATAAAAATGGAGTGCAAGCGCGGCGGTTCTGCTCTTCTTCTAGGGCGTTGGATTGAGGCAAGTGCAAATGCATGGACCTACTAAATATTGATGTAAAAATTACAATATTAGTATTAGTTACTTTAACCCACCCTGCCATATTGCAAACATGAAAATTTTCCATCTCCTGTCTCCCGTTGCAACGCACGGGCACTTACCTAGTAACATAAACACAAATCTAACGAGTACGTTCGATGCAAAAAATATATCTAACAAGCACATACATATAACAATCCCTACATAGTATTTTTCCCTAATTAATCAACGGCTCTGCCTAGTGCCTAGCATACATGGGAATATGTAAGGAAGGTTATTTATTACTGGATCTCATGAATAGATAATTAATGACACACATTAATAATCAGATTTGACTATATTTCCATATAAGCCACCCCATGCAGACATCAATGGAGGTAATCCATTAACACACATAACTTTTTTGGAATGTCCCTAATTGACACGCATTACAGCCATGCAAAAAATATAGAAAGTAATTTTCGACAGAGGTATAAATGGAAAATATAACCTCATTAGTTAACGGGTAAAGTCCAATAACTCATATATTGGTCGCAGCAATAAAATTACGATGCAATCCAACGGCTCCTAGGCAAGGTGCTTGGGCACCTAGGTGCCCCAAACGCTTGGTATGGATTACATATATATATAATGATGTCATACAAGTTCTATACCAGTATGGCATGGATTACACAATAAGGCTACAATACGAAGTCTAACAAACTCAAAGACACCCATCTGTTACAACGCACACGGGGTCTTTATACCGGAGAGACTACAGAGCACGCACCTCTCCCCTACGTGGAGCACTAGGTCCTGCCCGCTCTACCCACACCCATGACATGCACGAACACGTCCAGCCCGCAGTGAGCCCGCAACAAACCCCGCTCATCACGCCCCCCTCGCTCGCCAACAGATTGACCACACACACGCACACAGGTCATAAATAGGTCAGATCATGCCTGGACACAAGTAAGACTATGCCCAGACTATGACTCGACGCGGCCACCAAACCCGACGCACACAGCTCGCGGACGAACACACTTTGGACGCGTCCTGCCGTGGCTTATTCCCAACATATAAGTCTGACCAAACTCTTATTTTCTTTTGATTTGATCACATTCATATGGAAGCAACAGACTCAAATCGTGGTGAATATGTGGATAAGCTTTTGTGTCCACACTTTGAGGAAAGAGTTTACAGGCACTGTGGCTTTATGTTTGACATGTTATAGAGATGTTCAGAGAAAGCAAATCCAAAACAAGATGCGCCCAGTCCCGAAAGAAGTGGACACGTTTCTTTCACGCACATATCGCCTGCTCCACAGATAAACTCCAATCTCGTTGCATACTGCATCAAAGTCTTAGTCGGCAGCACTAATTGGCTTGGTTTGGACTTTGGACCGCACAGCAGCCATCTCCATTAGCCATCGGATAACAGAATCAACTTATTAGGGCACTGACCCGGTATTACAAGACTCCTCATTGCTTAGAAACAAAAACATACAGATGGAGAGGTATTCTGCCAAAGAATCACTGCCGGAATCAGCAGGTACGCCGAGGGCCAAAGGCCATCGACATTGGGCTATGTAGAACGGTTGGTCAAGTTAGCCTTAAGATCGAACTAGCTAAGTGGGTAAATGTCAGTCACAATTTTCATTCAACTCTTATTTTCGAATTGAGTAGGTTTTCGCCCATGAGTTCATCTCCTGAAGCGAAATCAATGCACAACAGTTTCCCCAAAAGAGACAGGATAAATCTGTCTGGCTGAGCCATCTTTCGCTGACGACAACTCATTACTAACATGTACCATGTTTCTTGGATTTTGTAGAGAGTGTGAATACATTGGCAGGCTACTGAATTCGCCGAGTACAAACTGCTTTGCTCCTGATGCATCTGATTCCCAAATATTTGTGGACCCGATTCAACGATCATCTCTCGACGCTTTCCTCCGGTTGTTGTTCGCTATTTATTTGCACTCTATCATGTCAAACAGAAGGAAGAATAAGTATCAATGTGTATATGAACTATAGGACCTTGCTATATGTTGGTGTGAATATGGACTTATATATAACACAAGCATTACTAACAAAAGTGAAGGTTGGTGGACTATTTACTTTCGGAAAGGTGTGGCTGCACGCGGGTGTGCTCACACCCTTTATCTGAGCCATTGAGTTTCATCAAGATTCATAAAAGTGACTGGCACACCACAGAGTATTTGCAGTAGCCATCAGCTCAAATCGAGCATTTATCCCACGTTAATGTCACGTGGAACATCGTAGGTCCTAGTCTGGTTCCTGTCAACTTTTGGCAGGACATGCTACTGTTACCACGTGAGCTGTTTTTCAACTCTTACCACATGTGGAAAGCTGCCTCACACAACCTCCAATGCTTGCATCGGGACGAGTGAGAGAGGAGCTGTGAGAAAGGGCAGAAATGGGGAAGGAGAGAGAAGATTGAAGCGTGTGTGAAATGGAAGAAATGACTAGAGAGAGAACACGCAAGAGAGAGAGGGTTAGAGAGAGTGATGAAGATAGGGAGAGAAAAGAGTTGTGCAAGAGAGGGTTAGAGAGAGAAAGAGAGAGCGGGAGTATATACAGATAGAAAAGAGCTCAGTATGATAGAGGGTTACACCGTTACAGAGTGAGAGAGAGAAAGCGGGAGTTAGTGAGGGAGAAAAGAGAAGGAGAGAGTGCATGCATTTTTTAAGAGAGAAAACTGGGAGGGAGACAGAAGATGGTACAGAGCGTGAGCAGGTTACTGTTTTATGTCAGGTTACTTTAACATGTTATTCAAATCACACCGGGCTAGCAGGCCAAGGTTGCGATCTCGAGAAAATAGAACCTGCTATGAATGGTGTAGATAAGGGGGGTACCTACACCCGGGAGTAGAAAAGCCAGTCTCTAATTACAATCCCTCTAATTTTGTGATCTGTTGGATTTTGTGGATAAGGTTAAAAATTCTTCCTGTGTGAAAAATCTATTGCATGGAATATGAGCATTTTCAGCCTTGCTGATAATAACTTGTGCCCAATAACGGTGCTAGCCTGCGAAATAATCCGCTGGTCATCCTTCAACGAAATTGAAAACATACATGATTAAAATTAGAATCCCTGGAGAAACTAAATTCAATTGCATATTATGCTTCGAACCTGAATAAAAGATAGAACATGAGAACACATTAAATCAGGCCCAACATAGAACATGAGAAACTGGATGCACATATAGGATAGAACCTCAGAAGCACAGTTCAAGTATAAGACGTCAGAAAAACAAACTAGACTGCAAGATAACTTCTTTTTTGCTCATACCATGGGAATCGGTAGTCCCTCGATGGACAACTTCATGGGCTCGATTGAATAATTGTGCATTGATAGGTCCATACAATCAAGGGCCTACTAACACCTGGGAGTTGTTTGTCTTGCTTAGTTAATTATTTATTGAACCACAATCTTCCTTAGATGAACGCTATCTGCAGACAAATAGCTTGTAGAGGTGCATGTTAAAAAGACACTATAAGTAAATAAGAAAATATTATACTACCTCAGATCAAAAGTTTCTCCACACGCTTAATCCATCACCAGACCAATTTTCTTAATGGTGAGCTTATCACCGCCCCTCGGCCTCGACGGTGCCGCAGCCAAGAAGAGCTTCCCATATGCACCATGGATGGATAGGCTAAACAATGTTAGAACTGCCACACTGTAGACAGACAACACATTATATTTACCTAATCAAAACATTGGGTTGGGTGATGTTTAAAAGATCACTGTATAGTGGTCGGTCCTGGATTGCACTACATCGACCAATTTTGTATAACCTGTGGAGGCACCCAATTATATAATCAGTAGAGGACGTTCATCAACTACATTCAAATCTCGCTTTTCTCAAGATTGTCACAGGGAGAGGAAGAGGGAGAGGGAGAGAGAGAGGGAGAGAGAGAGAGAGAGAGAGAGAGAGAGAGAGAGAGAGACTAATGGCACCCACAGAAAGTAGCCAGACTGCGGCAGGAGGCGACAACATATGAAGGGGCGTTGGAGACCTCGACCAAGAGCTCTCGATCAGGGTTTAGGCTGAGGAGATTCCTTGAGTAGTACATTGTGGAGGCTAGGGAAAGTAGATCGGGACTCTGATTTAGTTTTGGAAGAGGTTGTGGAGTATGTTAAGTTTTTTTCGGTGGAACGACGTGAGGCTTTTTTGGGTACAATTGAGATTAGATTTTTTTTCTTTTTTTGGTGGAAGGACGTGAAGTTTTTATTTTGTTGAGGATGACGTGAAGCTTTTAGGTACAGTTGAGACTGGATTTTTGTTCTTTAGTTTTTACAACCGAGAAAGGACGTGAGGTTTAGGTTCAATTGATATTGGATTTTTTTCTGTATAGAAAATGTCTTTTTTCTGGCTGAGGATTTTATGATCGGATCTACACCGTTATAATGCCGTCCCACCAGATGAACGGGTCGTAAAATCTAATTAATATGGGCAATGGGCAATGGCAATCTTCCAAACATGTGATATATCAGAAGTACATGTCCCCTCCTTGTTGTCTCCTTGCTTGGTCCGGCTACATAAATCGTGACTTTGTTCGGTACAACGTTCCTCGTAGCACCTAGCATAAACCACTCTTTTTTCCTCAAGGCAAAAAATTATCAAAAACTACTACATGGCACGAAAGTCCAAACTCGTGTACAAAGACCAAGAATCCAGCTGCTTCCATCCCATAAGGAAACACCTTGTTACCATAGTACTTTTATTCATGATGATAACACATCGGATTGGTAGTAATATGAGATTTATCGGGAACACAAGGGAATTGGAGACATCAGGAGAGAAGCAACCATTGCTGGACGAATCTCACAACCTAATCTATTCTTATATTCTCTACATAATATAGTAGGCATGCCTCCTAGTAGCACTAGGTAGGCCACCATGGCTTCCAATACGACAGGCCCATGACATTCACTGGAAAGGTCATCCAGCTCTTCGGGAGGCACTCCACTCTCTTGTGCATTATGAGCTATTGCTCAGCCGAAATCGGTGATTCTTGCTCTTGGTTACAGCTCTACGGCTGGTGGCGTGAGGCCATGCCTTTTATAAAAGAGAGCATTTTCATGATATTCCAGGAGATGTCATGCTTCTTTACTTGGTTCAAGGCTTCAACATTTCAATAATACTAGAAGTGAAAACGAGCTTTACCGCGCCGCTGGATCTTGACAACCAATCTACTGAAGTACACACATTGGTCTGTGTCCATCAGAGAATTCAGACATAGACACCATGTGTCAGTATGTGTGAACACTGCAAAAATATAATTTAAGTTTAGATCTGGTATTTTCATTAAAAGAAAAACTCAAAAAACATTCGTTGATTTATTGAAACATTTACATTACGAGTTTATTGGATTTTGACTAATTTACTATCTGGGTTGAAGCTTGACGCCTCAGAATGTTGTTGCTACGATGACAGTGGGCGGGGTTGCAAAGCAAGCTATTACATGCATGTGTCCAATCAATAGGAACTCTGAAGTCTTGGATATAATATCTACAATATCATTTTGAGTCCGAGAAATATAGATGACTGAAGCCCATGGAGTCTCTTGATTTGCATTATGACTGAGGTTAGGGGCAGACTGTCCACCATGAAGCATTAGAGCAGCAACCAAGTACATACAAACAGTAGCGAGAGGTTCTCCCAGAAATAGGTCACCTTCTTTTGCATGATATAAACGGCAATAGAAGTATTATATTAGGTGACCGAGTGAGCAATTGTGTTTTTGTATTTGAATATGCAAACATTTCTATCTCATATGTGTCAAATGAGGCAGAACATATGAAAAGCATATGAATTCAAATTATATGAATTTTCAATGTAGTTCCAGGGGATCAATATAGAACATTCTGATCTTTTGGTTAAATGAGTTTCCTTTTCCTATTAAGTCTAACGATGCACATAGTTTGCACAGAGAGATTAACAATTGTGAAAATGTACAATAAATACTTTGAGCAAATAGAAAAAATACTTTCATAACATAATATTAATGTTTTCTGTATATTATTTCAACAACTATCTGAACAAAAAGGAGAAGTAAATAGCGTATATTCTAAAAATACACAAGAACCGAACAAAGTGGCAGCTACTAGAAGCACACACGTATTGACATCATCAAGTGAATGGAGTATACTATCTTTTTTTCAAAGGAGGAAGACCCCCAGCCTCTGCCACTTTATTAATTATTCACAAAAGACCTTACAAAGTAACACAACAGTAAGACTGAAACCACCGGCTAGACAAGAACTGTCGCTACTCCTATCCAGTTGATGAAGGGATGAGATAGTCTGGGTCTAATACCAAACAGACCTCGCAGCCAAACCTAACATCTAAGACCTAAGGCCCGAACCAAGCCACCTGGCGGTATGGGACACCCACCGGTCCGACGCACACTCAAAGGCCGCCGCCACCAACTACCACTAATCCATCTCAGAGCTGTACTAACGCATCAACCTTGCCCGGTCTAGCTATCGTCGACGCCACCACAACGCCAAATAACGCCGCCATCCTGCGCTCGTCCATCTACACATGCCCAGCAGCGAGACCACGCTGCTCCATGCAGCTGGGACTCACCGTTGTCGACGTGTTAGATCCAATGTCGCACCTCCTTCGCGAACACCACCTGCTGCCACTGGTCACATCCCCTCCACCTGCAGTTCCTCTGCACTCCCAAACAAGGCCAAGGCCCGTGATGACACCTCCAGGAAGGTCATGACGTGAAGTATAGTTTCTAAGAAATTCGTAGTCAGCCACTAGATAAATAGATCTCAAATAATAAAATACAATTCTCGGTGACTTAGTCCTGTTACTACCGTTAGTATGTACTTTTTCAGTTATAGTTTCCATGGGTTTCTCTTCTTCTATCTTGCTTTTTCTTCAACAATTTTGCATTACCTCTCCGATTTCTGGCAGGAATAAATAAGAGGGAGAGCTTCAGACTACCAAATCATTTTACGAAACAATCCTAATTTACATTGTCAGTTAAAGTACGTGATGATGACATGAGAAGGGGGTACCACCTTGGACTGAGACGGGGATTGATCATTAAGTTGTGGTTTGTGGATAGCAAGGCCGGTGCTGAGCACTATCACTGCAACCCATCCTGCCATGGCGCTACTGTAGGGGACATACCGAGACGGTTCAAGTGAGCATGTCCGAGGTTGAGGCCGAGGAGGAAGCAGGCATGAAGTATGGCGTCTCATTCTGGGCTCCCTTGGCCGGCATGTCATTCTCCACCTAGACCACCTCTCCCCTGACCGACATTGGCGTGCAGTTCTTCATCTCGCCCTCCTATGCGCCCGCATTCGAGGGCAGGGCTAGGACTGGTGAGCACGCATCTGGGTCCACATCTACCTGGCAATACTCGTGTGCGTTTAAGATTTCACCAATGGAGGGTCGATGGGGAGATATGGGCGTGCTGGTGAGAATGTTGGAAAGGGGACATGCAGCCGTGCATGCAGTCCCAATTGCAGGTCATCAAGGGTGCACGAAGGGCATTCGGCAGCAGGGCAAGCTGCCCCATCGGCTGCGGCTACCTCGGTTGCCGCTAAAGCCCCACACTGTCTTTGTTTTCGGTGTCTTTTGGTAATGTCGCCGTATGGACGGGAGATCAGCGAGGCAAGTTTTGAAAGAATAAAATGCCAACCAGTCTGGGGCTGTAAGGGATCCAAAGAAATCGAGTGACTTGCTTGACGAGAAATGTGCATGGTGTGGAGAAGGTATGACGAATAAAAATATTTGGACTGTAGGACGCTCAGAAATTTTGGACGGAAGGAGAACCAAGAAAGCACGCTGCCTTTCACTATTCTTATAAATCTTAGTCGTTAATCTTTGTAGTTAACACAAAATTAAGGAATATAAAAGGGTGACGGAAGGAGAACTATGAGTAAAAGGGTAATGGGAGGAGAACTAAGAAAACTTCTTCCCTTTATTATTACGTTTATTTACGTATAGATATAGAAGTACAGATTTAACACGAAGGCATCTTTGAATTACTCCACCTGTGGAAGCCAGCTCGGTCTGTTAGCATGCCAGCATGACATGGAGTGGAACAATCTATGCTCTCAGGCGGCACACTAGGGGTTGTGCCTAGGTCGTGAGGCTGGGCACGTGGGCTGACACGACACGTCTTGTTTATTTACTTTTTATATTATATACATATGGCCTAAAACTGCCCAATAGGACCAAAATGGCACAAAAACAACATGGCAGGCCGAAAAACATGTCGCTCAAACGTGCCATTGGCTGTCCTGTTTACTAAATGTGTCATGCCTGGGTCGGGGAGCAAGACACAAAGACCGGTTGAAGCTTCTTTCTCAACCTTTCTGAACCCGCAGTTAATCAGATTCAAAAAAACAGTCCACAGAAAGTTCAAAAGGAAAATCGAAGGTGCCAGATGATGAAGGGCGTCAATCAGCTGTTCCCAAAGAGTTATCACTGAGCAAAATTAACAAGCAAATTCAGTTGATGCAACAGGAGGGCTCATCCAAAGATTCAATCCAGCAACAAGTTCAGATAGGAACCCCTCCCTCTCAGCTTGTTCAGGTTACTGTTCATGGTCAAAGCGGTGCTGATGCTGCTCCAGGACAAGTTATTTTACTACCAACCACTACAGTTAATTTGGAAGAAGAGCAAGGGTGGTGCAATGCAGTTAATTCAGGAATAGTGCAAGGGCGGTGCAATAACGCGGGTAGCAGAGCAATTCAATTGTCTGTCGACCCAACTTATCTGTCTACCTCTCTGTCTGTCCCGGCTCAGCCGGGGGATGCAAATCAGTCTCTTC
>NC_041386.1:689028154-689060296 GCF_002162155.2 Triticum dicoccoides
GAATAGTCTCAGACAACAATATGGGCCAGTTTTGGGCCAGCAGTTTTCTCAACCCAATCAGTTGCAGCAGGGTCAATCTGGTCTTCTCATTCAGCCGACTCCAGTTATCCCTCCGTCTTCAACCCTGGATACCAGTCGCCTGCATGAACCTGCAAATCCTACTTATCCCCCAAATTTGTCCAGTCTTCTCGCTCAGTCTGCTACTCTTATTTCTCACAGCTGCACTACTCCTGCCATCTCTGCCACAATGGAAGACAAAATCCCTAGTGGGAAAGGGGTTCTTAGCTCTCACTCTCCTCTCAATTGCTCTCCCACCACTTCCCATTGCTTTCCTACATCCTCCCCAAGATTCAGTCCCAAGCATCCCCCAGTTGCGCTGCCTGATCTTCCTTTGCCGCCGCCAAAGAGGCTCGAGTTACCGGTGGATGAAGCTGATACAGGAGGCGATGTGGTAGGGCAGGCGAGAAGTGAGGCTGCCGCGGATTCGGTTCGTGCCGAATCTGTATCCAGATTGGATTCTCGCCCTGGATCGGGCCTTTTCGGAGCTCCGCTCGTCGGGTTGCCCCTTCCGTCCTGTAGCTGCCAATAGTGGTCTGGGTGCCTCCCCCCAGCGCACATCCGGAACTTTTGCTACTCACCACGATGGTGGTACTTCTTTCGGAGTCCGACCACGTTCAACCGCCAGTGCAAGTGTATCGGTGCAGGGGCTCCGCCGTCGATCTGGGATTAGCAAATGGGACATTCCTCCATCCAGGGGATCTGGAGATATGCGTCCCCTTCTCTACCAGTTTTCTTGTCGTACATATGGTGCCACCAGTTGTCACCGTGACGGTTGCTCTAATCCTGTGGACACAGCCGTGCTTTGTGCGGAGGCAGCGGCAAAACTTTGGCAAATATGGATTTTGGGGAATCTTCACATCAGGGCAGACTATGCGCTTTTATATCAATTGCCCAACTGTAATTTGTTTACCCACTGTATATTTTTTGTTCGAGGAAGAAGCCTCTAGTGAAAACTTTGGCCTCCGGGTCTACTTTTATCATCTTATCTTATATATATTTACTAATTGGAGGCACCATACGAGCATCCACGTTAATCCACATCAGCAGAATTAATGTAGCCGTTAGATTTAAAAATTAATGGTAAAGATCTATTAGAAAATGTTGCATCATTAAGGGAAGGAGACATGACTGCCACGCATACAAAAAGGAGTCCCCAACTGCCACGCTCAAGCAATGAAAAGATAAAACGTGACTTCTTTCCTTGAATGGGAAACAAGGACGTACAAATAAAAAGTTTTGCCCCACGTTAAAAGTGTCCAGTTCCCACAATCCTGCAAAATCAAAATACATGCCCGTATAAGAAAGGAGACCTCAAGCCTCACGCTAAAAAAGAAGAGTCTTGCCTCATTCATGGAAGAAAAGACCATGTACATCAATATTACTTTTTCTTTTCTTGAAACTACGTAAACAAATAGGACTAAGGTCATGCGTACAAACCAACTAACAAATGGCATGCCTAAAAGAAAGAGTCCCCAATAGCCCATGTTCAAGTTATGAATTAAATAAAAATGATATGTCATTTCTCCTTGAAAAATGAAAAACAAAAAAATGTACTAATAAGAAGTTAGGGCGCACGCTAAAAATGTACACACGTCCCACAGTCTCGGAAAAAAAAACCATGCTGGTACAAAAAAAGTCCTGAAGCCGCATTTAAAAAAGTAGAGTCCTTGCCGGATTTTGAAAAATAGATTTCAACTGGGAGTAGGGGAAGCCGAACGTGTTGCAAGCGCTGCAGTCGTGTCTACATGCATAATGCAGTGCATTATTATTTTTTCATCTGCGGCTCCATCAGAACTAACCAGTGCTTGGTATATGTCTACGTAGGTAGGTACCATTTGTTTCCTTCTTTTCAGGGATTAGTTCATTGATGTTATACATTTACATTCATGGTATTGGAATGTAATGCCGATGCGTGTTCTTACCTTGCGTTTGAACAATAAAGCACTTTGTTTACCCGTTAAATGTATTAAATTTAATATACTTTTTCCTATTCTATTGCATAGTTGTTATAATATAAATCTTAAATGCTTTTATGTTGTGATTTTTAGGTTAAGTAAAAAAATATGGAAGTTTATAATTTGTTTGTTTCTTTTGTCATTGCAATATGGAAAAAAAACTCTGTCTCACAAATTCTCACCATGACTATTGTCACTGATCGAGGCATATTTATTTCAGAAAATTAATACAATCAAGGAAAATGATTTAAGCCTACGACATCATATATAGGATATTGGTATAGGAATGTTGACCATGTTTTTGAGTCTCTTGAAAGTATGCTTTTCTATTTAAATTTGTTAATCATTTTTCTAAATATTAACATCTGCACTGAATGATGCCCAAGAGAACATACTCATACAAAAAGTAGAATTGATGAAGAGATTCCCCCCGTTTTGGACAGCCATTCATTTATATATACTCTAAAGCACTAAGAATTCATGTTTTTAATTTACACAATAATTCTGAAGCAGAGTAGTCCCTAGCCCGTGCAGGCGCACGGGTTGATGACTAGTATATAAAATCCAAAACTATGTTGCTGCAATTTATTTATCGTTTTTTTTTGTGTTTTAACCTATCTTTCTATCACTACGAGATTTTATCCTTGCAATTAACCGCCGAGGGGATTGACAACCCCCTTGTTTCCATTGGGTGCAAGTATTTGCTTTTTTGTGTGTAGGTGCTACTAACGAGGTTTTGCATGGTTCTCCTATTGGATTGATAACCTTGGATCTTAACTGAAGGAAATACTTATCTCTACTACATTGCATCATTCTCTCCTCTTCGGTGAAATTCCAATGGAGCTCACAAGTTGCAGGCCCGTCGGGGCGCGCTGGCCTCGCCGTCCGCCTTTGATGGCCGGGTGCCGCCACCACCGCTTGCGCCGGCAGCGGCCTCGGCCAAGGGAAGGCGGGAGGAGGGCCTCGCGGACTAGGTTTGTGCACCTTCGCAGACGCCCGCGCGAGCGGCCGGGGAGGGAGGGGAAAGTTGATAACGTCATGAAAGTAAAAAGGCACTGACCAAGAAAGTTTTGTAGTTGAGAGTTAGAGATTACTTGCAGTCTGTACTCTGGATAGTGACCATGATACTTAGTGACATTCCCGTTGTGTTCCGAATAGATTAAAGTGGCTACTTTGTGACAATTCAATTGCTTTGACCATGTGTTTTCAATTGATTTCGGTGGCATGGAAGAAATAGATGGTTCATCTGTGGGACCTCCCTGCTTTGTGCTCACTTCTTCTATCAAACTTGCAATATTAGAGTCACGTCAATAGGTCATAGTTAAAACACATGATGGTTATGTTGATGTCGATGTAGAAGCACCTTACTTGCTAGAGATGGGATGGTTGTCTAGCAACACGGGAGATGGGTATGGCGTGCGAGGTACTCTCTGGTTCATCTCGACATACATGCTTATAACTAAGTCAATTTTCCTAGTATCTTCCCATCCCAAAACATAAGGAACAAGAAGCTGACAGGCATGTACGCATGCTTTCGAAGAACGTTGGTAGATGCCCGAAAAAATGTGCTACGTGTAGTACTGTTTGTTGTGACCTTTGGAATATTGAAAAATGGTACTCCCTCTGTTCGAAAATACTTGTCATCAAAATGGAAAATGGATAAAAAGAGATGTATGTAGAATTAAAATACGTCTAGATACATCCTCTTTTATCTATTTTGATGACAAGTATGCCTGGACGGAGGGAGTTGAACCAATGTCATTTATAGTGCTCGGACATTGGTAGTGGTCTAGTACCATATAAGATATACTCTCTCCGTCCCAAGATAAGTGATTCAACTTTATACCAACTTTGTACTAAACTTAGTACAAAGTTGAGTCACCTAATTTGGGACGGAGGGAGTAGTAATTATCTGTGAATCAATTATCACAGTACTTCCGCTAACCAAAATTTAATTTACAACATATCCAATAATTTTCAGCTTAAATATAATCATGAAAATTGCTACAATAGTACGTGTTTACAGTGTCATGACAGGTTGGTCAAATGTACCAGGTATACAAGCATGGATCTTAAATCATAATATTAGTTGACAAGCTTCAAGTACCAATGGTACTGAAGGTGGATAAAACGTATCGAGGGTCTATAAGAATATAGGGACCTGACCTACTTTGCGTTTGTTGTGACTCGTTCCCGACACTACCCAGTGGCGATGCTGGCTTTCCTTCTCTCGATCCATCTGTCCCCACGCAAAATAAGAACGGAAGCATAAGGTGCCCAAAAGCAGTAGAAAAGACGGAGGATGAGCTTGAGCTTCACACATCTCGCCAGCTTTTCAATCGGCGACGAACGGAACTACCCGAAGGCTGATGTTTCTAAGTGTGTACATGTAAATCAGTCTTGATAGAGCTAAACGGGCTGGTAGCAAAACTACTTGTTTTCCTGATTCATAAAAGTAATAAGTGTCAGGATTTCACTTATTAAAGTCAGGCTGCAAGTGGGACTATTCGTGGGACTCCCACCTTTAGCCCACTTAGTCCCAATACGTTTGATGGGAAATAACTCAACTTACTCAAATTATGTGGGCAGAAGTGGGGATCCCACTTAATTAGCAAATACACAACGCGGGTGTGCGACAAGAGATGACCTCGTCTGGTGCGATGGCGCGGGGCGCGTCAGGTTCAGGTCCGATGGAGTAGACCAGCGCGGGGGACGGTGAGCTCTGACTACCGGGGAACATGAGGAGAAATCGTGCCTCGTCGCCCAGCTGCAGGCGGCGGCTGCGGCGGTCATCCCCGCGTGCACGGTTGAAGTGTGGGTGCGGCCGTTGGCAGGATGCCGGCCTGCAGCCCTGCAGCAGTATCTTGCGCTCAACTCGTTCGATGGCATCTCCTCATGGCTGGCTCCCTTGCGATGATGCCCCGAGGAGCAAGGGCTGGTGGGTGAGCTGGGCTCCCAATGGATTGATAGGGCTAGCCTACTTAAATTTGTTTTTGTCCAATGGGATCCCATTAAAGCAAATTAAATGGGATCGACTGGGCAGTCCCACTTAATCCCACTCCCATCTGCAGCCTGATATTAAAGTCTTAGCCATACCGGTACGTGCCAGTATTCATGCAACTGAATAGTCGAGGAAGCACATAAAGCTAGGTTGGGGACACCCATAAGGGACGCCCGCGTCGCTCCGCACGAGCGGAAACTAATCTCCGGCGCCAACGTTCCCTTATTCTCGGCGCCTATAGTGGTAGCATCATTGCGGATTGCGGTGGCCATCAAAAGGTCTTCGTGATGGTTCCTTCTTCCAGATCTGATGTTTGACTTTGCCAGTGACATGCAAGCTATGGACGACGACTTGACGCAAAATGATGGTTGTGCAGCGACAACGGTCGCCAATCGCATTTAGCTGCTAGGATCGTGGAAAATTGGTGGTGACAACACACAAGTGACATTCATGGTGGTGCTAGTCGAGCACTTGTTCTTAAGCTCTGGGATGAAATCATAGGTCCGACCTAAGTTGGTTACACCTGGCAATGGCGATATTTTTACGTCGTTACCTTTCAAGGCATTCCTCGGATATGCTCGGACTGGTTCTTCTAGGTAAAGACCTAGATTGTGGTCTTGGATGGTTCAATCCGATGGCGACTGCGCTTGAGTTTCGCTCTTTTCCTGAAGGCGTTTCTGTTGAAGGACCTCAGCATCCTTGTGGTGTCATTACATGGTTGGTGCGGATATGGTCATTCTTTTTAGTTTGTCGATCGCAGATCTGATCGCTTTCGGGTTTTTTTCTCTCGCTTATACATAGATTTGGTCTTATATGACTTTGCTATTTATCGGAGAGTTATTTCTGTGTGTACGTTGGTGTTTGCTGTATGCATCCTAACTATGCAGAGGCCAGGTGTGTGCTCATTTTGTTTTGTATTTGCTTGATGCTACATTTGAATCCATAAAATTCACCCATTGTCGAAATAAACTGAATAGTCGAGCCTCCAAAGTCTGAATTTAGCGGAAACTAGAGTAGGTTGGATCACAGGACACCTCCTAGTGACAGTTTTGGGTCTTGTGTCACGAGCTAGTCTCACTGATTAGTCATTGATTATCATCACAGATGGTTAATTAGTGGTGTGCATGATTGGCATAGGGCCGGGCCAAGCCAGAAGGAAATCATGACAGATGAGTGCAACATATACTTCCTCCGTTCCTAAATATTTGTTTTTTAGAGATTTCAAATGGACTACCACATATGGTTGTACATAGACATATTTTAAAGTGTAGGTTCACTCATTTTGCTCCGTATGTAGTCACTTGTTGAAATCTTTAGAAAGACAAATATTTGGGAACGGAGGGAGTATATGTTAGTTTTGTGTATGTTAGTTTTGTGAGGAAGCCTGTCGTATATGTGTAAGTGGCGATTTTCTGCAGGAAGCCATTTGGGTTGAGTTCCCCATTAACCTTGCTGCACCACCCTCGCATAGGAAATTTGTAGTGCGGCAACTTGCATGGTATGGTGAACAGCGACTGCATGTCTTTCGGACTCGGTACAGTGAACAGCGACAGCAAAAGAATCCTAGCAACGATGGATCCAAATTTGTTGTACGAGGTACCCTCTGGTTCATGTGTACATATGAATCTACACCTAGCACAATTTTCCCGGTGTCTTCCAATCCGACAACATATGACTGTATCAAGATACTCAGATTCTCGCTCGCACACGAGTTGATAGGGGTAGCGTTTGTAGTGGCATTTGCAACATGAAAACCTTGGTTAGAAGCAATGACATATATAGTGGCTACCAATAGTTGTCCAGTGCCACATCACGGAGCTATGATATGTGAATCATTGATAGCAGTACTCCTATTGCCCATGAGTTTAATTTACTTTATTACATCTCCCGGAAGACAACCACCAACAGTCTATCATATACTCAAAACTCAATGGAAATCTTATTTGGCTTACGTTCCCCAGGGAGCAATTCCTGGCGAACGTCCCCAGATCCTCCGATCTGGATCTAAGGGTGTCAGTTTTCTACGAAAATTACACTGAAAAAATAAAAAATACACCAAAAAAAGTAACATGCAGATGCCTAGGGTGGCTGGTAACCATTTGCCACCCAGCGGGGTCCAAACTCAAAATAGTTCAATCGGAAAAAAGAGAATCATGCTAAATTTTTCTAAAAAACAAAGCATCGAATATTTGATTCAATAAGTATAGCAAATATATTTTTAAAATAGTATTGTACTACTAAGGACAAAACATTGCACATACCTCTGCTCTAATTCTTAACTAAAATTCCTTTCTAGCTAGAAATCTTAAAAATTTCTTTCAACAAGTCAACTCTCGGACATGGCACCACCCAACACGTCATGCTATGGCCACAGAGGGAGCAGCACAGTACAAACAGAGGGAAAGGAAAAAGAAATGTGCGAAGCCCCGACACTGCGGGGCCACACCACTGTTGGGACAAACCCCGGACCAGCTCTCTCTCTCTATCACTCGGCAGACGAAGGTGGAAGATGGAGCACACTAATTTTCGGGCCCACAAATGCCTGCGCGCACGAACGGCGCCACGCCACACAAACAGCGATTTCTTTTGTGGGCACATATCCGGCTCGGCAACAAACCGCAGCGGCAAATACACATGGGAGACCGGACACTGGAGATCACAACTCTCCTAGCTTCTCTCCGGACACACACGCACTAACCATTGAAGACTACCTTGCTGGCTGCCAGAGGGTCCACCACGGGGGGTACGCTAAGGCGGTTAGAGGCGATTGCTTGGCGATCGGGCTCTAGCGCTAGGTTTAGGGTTCTCTTGCCGGGGGTGGTTTGGCTGCGGCGACGGCTGAGTCTGCGACGGCGCGGCCTGGACGCTGGTCGACGATCTGCTCATCTCCACCGGGACGGAGGCCATGGCGGAGAAGGCGAGCAGCAAGGATGCTGCGGTTCCGGAGACGACGACAACCCCCAAGTCCAAGCAGGCGGCCCCCAACACGCCGGCGCGGATGCGGGGCGAATCTGAAAGCGCGGGGGCCAAGGGGTCTCCGGCAGGATGTAAAACTCCGGATCCGGTGGCGAGTTTGTCTGCAAGATTGGGAGGAATGATGCTGCTGGACAAAGAAGCTGATGGGATGGTGTTTGAGGAAGAAGACCAATCTCACCCTAAAGCTTCTCGATGGTCTGCGGTTGGAAAGGTATGTTCTCATCGGTCCCTGAAGAAATCGGCGCTGGAACGCACTCTGATTAGGGCCAGGGGTCTCCATAAGGAAGCAAAGTTTCGTGATATGGGTTCCAACATCTTTGTTGTGGATTTTGGTTGTGAAGGAGACTGGAGACATGTCCTTAATAATGGTCCGTGGCAGTATGACTTTTGTGTGCTCATTATGAAAGATTATGAAGGAAGTGTTAGACCCTCGGAGATGATCTTTGATAAGATTGACATTTGGGTCAGGGTGGATGATTTACCTCCGGATAAGAGAACGGAGGCTTTTGGGAAAGCTCTGGGCAACTGGCTTGGAGAGGTGGTCAAAGTTGATGCTGACAGAGATGGCCTGGCTCGCGGCCAACACCTGCGAGTGAGAGCTACAATCTCTGTGTTTGAACCGTTGGTCAGGTGTTTCAAGCTCAAGAAATCTAAGGATGACCCGGAGGGCACTTGGTTCGATTTTCAGTACGAGAAAGTTCCACACTTTTGTTTTGAGTGTGGTCGTTTAGTCCATGTGGGAGGGGTTTGCAAGCCCCCTGTAGATTCCTCTGATCAATGGGGGGAATGGCTGAGAGCCTCCCCTGGGAGGAACTACCAGGGCAAGGAGGAATCAACCTTTGCTGCTTCGAGTAGGACAAACAGCCTTGGCAGCTCACAAAGTGGTGAAGGTTCCCGGACTCGCTTTGAGAACCCGAGAGTTCGGGATTTACCCTCTAGAAGGAATCTCAGCGCTGATTTTGCCTCCTCCGGTGAGCGCCGCACTGGCGGCATGGTGGACCATGGGGAAGGACCTCATTTTAACAGGGGCGCAGGCATGAGTCAGCTTAGGGGTAATTGCCAGGAGGATCTTCGTGTTGGTTTGGAGCAGAGGAGGGAGAGGGATCTGCGTGATAAGTTGACTGAGCAATGTAATTATCCAAGGTCAGATTCTGTCAGATCTGGGGGGAGAAAGGATGACCACAGTGCTCACACGAGTCTGGAGGCGTATCGGTCTGTGAGATATGATAGAGACAGCCGGGGCAAATTTCCAATGGATGCGGGTGAGCCACTGGGCGAACCCGGCATGCAGGGGCCCGGTATGCATGTGCCCGCTATGCATGAGGAGCGGCCTCGTCGCCATGGTTACTACGTAAGACAGCACAGAGGGGAAGGCTCGCACCGGCACGGCTCCTGTTCACAGGACAGAGAGAGATCGGAAAGCAGGAAGAGAGGCACACGGCAGAGGTGGGTGGCTAAGGGCGAGTTGGAGAAACAGAGCTCACATGATGCGTTCATTCGCGAGACTAGACGCAAGACCTCTACAGTGTTTGAACGCATCTCCGGCAGCAACGATCGATCGGCGGACCCTGGTCAGCAGGGCCGCCGGGAGCCATGAATTTCCTTACTTGGAACTGTCGAGGTTTGGGATTGGGCTTGATAGTTGGAGAGTTACGGGACCTTGTTCGGTCTCACAATCCTGCGGTGGTGTTCCTGTGCAAAACAAAAAAGAAGGCTAGAGCGATGGAACGGATTCGGTGGAGCTTGGGTTTCTAGCATGGGGTGGCGGTTGATTGGGTTGGGCGGAGTGGTGGCTTGGCGTTGTGGTGGCGTGATCACGTCGGTGTCACTGTACGCCCGTGGTGTCAATACTTCATCGACGCCACCATTGTTCATGATGGCAAGACCGTTAGATTCACTAGATTCTACGGTGAGCCGAGGACGGAACTTCGGAATAAATCTTGGAAGGCGATTCGTTTCTTGAGATCTCAAGATGACCTCCCTTGGCTGTGCGCGGGTGACTTCAACGAGGCACTATTCTATACGGATCAGCGGGGGGGTAATCTGCGAAGCTTTGCTCAAATGGAGGATTTTAGGGACTGCTTGGCTGACTGCGGCCTAGCGGACATGGGCTTTTCCGGCTTCCCCTACACGTGGGACAACAAAAGGGATGGTGATGACAACGTGAAAGTGCGTTTGGATAGAGCGGTCTGTTCAAATGCTTTTCTTGCTTGCTTCCCGGAATCTGTGGTGGAACACATTGTGACGGAGGAGTCGGATCACCAAGCCCTTCTGATTAAGGCCATGGAGACGGCTCCATGTGCGAACACCGGTGGCCCGCGCCCCTTCAGGTTTGAGGAAGCCTGGACTAGGCATGAGCAATATGATACCATGGTTGAGGAGGCCTGGGAGGCGGCGGGCGTGGGGGGTTTTGGTCTTGATAATGTTTGGCAACGCCTAGCAACTGTTTCAGGTAGCATGCAGCGGTGAGCTCGTGAAGTCTCCGGGTCCGTCAGGCGGAAGATTGCTAAGCTCAAGAAGCATTTGGATGAGGCTAGGTCGCGTGCTTTACACACTGGTGTTAATTTGGAGGTGCGCGAGATTGAGGATCAGTTGCGGGAGATGTTTGAGCGGGAGGAAGTCATGTATAGGCAGCGTTCCCGGGTGGACTGGCTTCAGGCGGGGGACCAAAATACAAAGTATTTCCAGGCACGGGCCACCCATAGAAAGCGGAAAAACACTGTTAAATCCTTGGTTATGGAAAATGGGGCCCGTGCTATGGTCAATGACGAGATGCGTGAAGTGGCAGCTTCGTTCTATGAGCAGTTATTCTCATCTGAAGGCTCGGCTGGTTCGCAGAACATTTTAAATCACATTGAACCGGCGGTTTCTGATGACATGAACGGGAGACTCACTGCTCCTTTCACCGATAAGGAGATCGAAGATGCGTTGTTTCAAATAGGCCCAACCAAGGCTCCGGGCCCTGATGGGTTGCCGACGTTGTTCTATCAGCGCCACTGGGCGCTCGTGAAGGATGATGTCTGTGCTGCAATTAAAGATTTCCTGAATGGGGCTGCAACACCGGATGATTTTAATGCCACGGTCATTGTCATGATACCCAAAACAAATTCTCCGGAGTTGATGTCTCAGTTCAGGCCCATCAGCTTATGTAACATGCTTTACAAACTTGCCACAAAGGTCCTGGCCAATAGACTAAAGGTCATTTTGCCTGTCCTCATTTCTGAAGAGCAGAGCGCTTTTGTCCCAGGACGCCTTATTACGGATAATGTGTTAATTGCCTATGAGTGTGTCCATGCAATAAGGACGAGGAAAAGGAAAATGACTCTTTGTGCTGTGAAGCTTGATATGATGAAGGCCTATGACAGAGTAGAATGGCAGTTTCTGGAAGATATGATGGCTAAGCTGGGCTTTGCCCCCCCAATGGGTCTATGATTATGCGATGTGTCACTACAGCTAGCTTCTCGGTTAAGCTTAATGGTGGCCTATCAAGAGCATTCCTGCCATCTAGAGGACTGCGGCAGGGGGATCCCCTCTCCCCCTACCTCTTCCTATTCTATGTGGAGGGTTTCTCGGCTCTGCTCAAACAAGCTCAAAGTGATAACTTAATCAAGGGGGTGTCGTTCGGGGGCACGGGCCCCCATATCACACACCTTCTGTTTGCTGATGATAGCATCGTCTTCCTTGAGGGCTCTAAGGAGAGTATGGCCGCTCTCAGAGCTCTCCTTGCAAAATATGAGTCTGCCTCCGGTCAAAAGGTCAATCTAGCTAAGTCCTCCATCTTCTTTGGCAATGGTTTCTCGGAGGAGAACAAGACTCTTGGAGGCAAACGGTGGGGATTCAGTCGGAGGCTTTGAGTGAGAAGTATCTCGGCCTCCCAACACAGGTTGGGAGGTCAAAAGAGGGGACGTTCAAGTACTTGACTGAAAGCTCAAAGAAGAAAGTGGGGGGCTATAAGGGGCAAGGCCTCTCCAAAAAGGCCCGTGAGGTGCTTATCAAATCGGGTTTGCAAGCGATACCAACGTTCACCATGAGTTGTTTTCACCTCGCAAAGAAGACGTGCCGGAACCTGACTTCGATCTCTTCAAAATTCTGGTGGGGTGCAACAAATGGCGAACGGAAAGTACATTGGCTCTCGTGGGAGAAGATATGTGCCCCTAAGAGGGAGGGCGGCTTGGGGTTCCGGGACCCGCAAGCTTTCAACCAGGCCCTACTTGCCAAGCAAGCATGGCGGCTCTTAACTTCACCAGCATCGCTGGTTGCTCGTTTTTTGAAGGCTATGTATTTCCAGGACTCCTCCATCCTTGCTGCCACTTGCCCCTCAAATGCTTCATACACCTTTCGTAGCATCTTACATGGAAGGGATTTGCTGCGGGAGGGGCTTGTTTGGAGGATTGCTGATGGGTCTAGGGTCAACATACATCACGAAAATTGGATCCCGAGGAACGGGTGCCTGCGACCACTGGGTCAGCAGTACCTCCAGGGAGTTACAAGAGTTGCGGATCTGTTAACTAAAGATGGCACGGACTGGAACGTTGCGAGGGTGGATGAGATGTTCTCACCCTCGGATGCTGCTGATATTAAGCAAATCGCTGTGGGTGGACCGGGCACAGACGATTTTTTCACAAAAAATGGCGCGTTCAGTGTTAGTTCAGCCTTTCACTTGAGGATGTCTATGGACCGAAGGAGGTTAGGACAGCCAGCCTCGTCGTCCTCTATAAACAAGCACAAAGTGTTTCTCACCCTTTGGGACACCAATGCTCCGGGGAAGGTAAAAGTTCACTTTTGACGTCTCCTTCAGAATGGTCTTGCTGTGGGTGCGGAGCTCCACCGTCGGCGCATCAAAGGGGCCGTGTTCTGCCCAGCCTGTGGAAGGGAGGAGACCATCCAGCATCGGTTTTGGTCTTGCCCCCATTCCCGCCTGTTCTGGACGCTGCTTCAAAGTGATTTGGTGTGTGCTATGGCCTCTCCCCCGGTATGTGTGGAGTCGCACAGGGACCTACACTGATAGCTCCTTGACTGGCTCACTGGAGCTAAGGATGAAGAGCGCGAGCTGGTTATGCATGCGGTCTATGGCCTATGGCTGGCGCGGAATGAGGCTCGTGATGGAAAGCAGATTGCGGCGGCACATGAAATAATGACAGGGGTCCTGCATCATGTCCGGGAGTGGCGTGGCATTCATCAACAACGGCATCGGATTCCAGCTGATAGGCCTCGCCAAAGGTGGGAAGTGCCGGACGTGGGGTGGATCAAGATCAATTCGGATGGCGCTGTCTCAAAAGCTGGAGGCTGTGGTGGTGGGGGTGCCGTGCTGCGTGATCACAGTGCGACTTTCATTGCTGGCAGCTGCTATCACTTCCCTAACATATCTGATCCTGAGGCCACTGAGATTCTAGCTTGCAGGAAGGCGTTGCGGATGGCGCTGGAGATGAACTTGGGTAGAGTTCACATCGAGCTGGACTGCTTATCTGCGGTGCAAAGGATCAATCGAGCGCAGCAGCACCTGTCTGTCTTTGGCCCCTGGATCAGCGAGATCAAGTCGATGCTGGCCTTGTGTCTTGAGTTTAAAGTATCTTGGGTATGTAGGAATGCCAACGTAGCGGCTCATAAGCTAGCGCGTGTTGGTGTTGGGGAGGGTGTGTGTTCGAACTGGTTTGGTACCCCTCCTGATTGTATCCTGGATGTAATCTCGGATGACATTCCGAGCTATGGTTAATTAATGAATTGGAGTTTTCCCTCAAAAAAAAACCATTGAAGACTACATCTCTTCTTCACTAGCTTCTCCTTGGCTCATCCACCAACACGCACAGGCACAACACCTTAAGTAGTAGACCTGCGCGCACACACAGCTCGTCGGCCACACCGGCCACTAAGCCATGCACCCACGCATTACCAAACCACTAACTACATGCACGCCCACGCACGTCCGCACTGCACGGCTGCCCAACGGCACGGCAGACGCAGCTGCTCCACTTACGGCCGCATGACACGAACGACTCAACCACGGACGGCCAGCTCCGCGAGTCCCGGCCACGAGCGCACGGGCCAAGATTAGTGCTAACAGCCACGGCGTGTATCTGCATCACGAGCTCATTAGCTGGTTCTCCCTCGCAGCCGCGTCCACGAATATTCTGGATTCCTCCAGCGCATGAAACCGCCATGTCCAAATCATCGTCGATGCTCCGACGTATATAAGCCAGGCTCGCATCCTCCCTCCCTCCACCAACCTTAGCAACACAGGAACCAAGCAACGACCACCGAATCTGCTGCGGGAATCATTCACCCGTCTCTAATCGGTCATGGACAAGATGCTCGTCGCCTTTATCCTGAGCGCATCGCCGGCCGATAACAACCAAGGTTTTGGTTACCAGTCGAAATTTCAAGATTTCCCATGGTTACCACGTATTTCCGTGCCCCTCGGTAAATCGTCATACCGAGCAAAAAATACCATTTTTTTTGAAATTTTTGAATTTAAACACTCGATTTACAGTAAGGTATGTAGGGTCTAATTAATGCAATGAAAGTTGGTTATGGCACGTTGGTAGCAACCTAGTTCCTGTTTTGAGAGGTCTCTGGTTTGAATATTCGTTCATTTTCTTATTTGAATTCAAAATTCAACTATAAAATTCGCTCGAAATATTCTCGGTATTTGTCGGTATTTCTCGGTAACCGTGGTAACCACATTTATCAGTCCCCCTCGGTAAAATTACCTCATTCGGTAACCAAAACCTTGATAACAACCACGGCACCCGCGGCAGCTGGGCGAGGATTTCCTGGCGGGCATGCAGCAGGACGAGAAGGCGCCGGAGGCTGAGCAGCAGCTTGGAAAGGGGAAATCGCACTCGCAGTCGCAGCTTCCACGGCCGCGGGAGGAGACGCGGCGGCCGCGGTTCGCACCGGAGTTCGACGGGATTGACTGTTTCGATACCATCGTCTGGCGTCAGTGAACTCCATTACTGCAAGACGCTCGGTTGATCCAGGGGTGTCTAATTCTTGATTCTTTCTTCTTCGACGAAGGTGTGTTGCGTGTGTACCGATTGGTCGCCTGAGGACCGGTGCGTTCAATTTGACCTCTCTGTTTCTAGCTAAGGCCAGAAGATGTACAGAGTTAGTACATGTATATAAGTGCGACCAAACTCTAATTTTCTTTTGATTTAAGATCACATTCATATGGCAGCAATGGACTCAAGCAACGGATATCGCCTAGGAACTTATAGATATGTTCCGAGAAAGCAAATCAAAAGAAGGATGCGCCAATTCACAAAAGAACTTGGCCGGTTTCTTTCACGCATATCACCTGCTCTGCAGATAAATTCTAATCTCGTTGCATACTGCGTCATATTCTTAGTTATGCCGGCAGCAATAGTTGGTTTGGTTTGCAACGAACAGCAGCCATCAAAGTTAGCCATGGGATAACACAATCATATTTCGTCACTAGCTCCGTACAAACTATAAGCCTTGTCATTGCTTAGCAACAATAACATACAGATAGAGAACTATGATGCCAAAGAATTTATTATGTAGGCAGGTTGGTCAAATTGCCGTTAAGATGGAATTTGCTATGTCGGTAAATGTCAAGCACAATTGCCATTCAACCCCTCTTTACGAATTGAGTAGCTTTTCGCCCCTGAATTCGTTTCCTCAAGCGAATTCAATACAGAACAGTTTCCCCACGAGAGACGGGATAAATCTGTCATGCTGAGCCATCTTTCGCTGATGACAACTCCTTAGTAACATGTACCATGTTTCCTGGATTTTGTAGAGAGTGTGAATACATGGGCAGGCTACTGAACTGACCGAGTACAAACTGCTTTGCTCCTGATGCATCTGATTCCCAAATATTTGTGGACCCCTTTGGATCATCTCTCGACGCTTTCCTCTGGGTGCTGTTAGCTATATATCTGCACTCTAACATGTCAAACAGAAGGAAGAATAAGTATCAAAGTGTTTATGAACTATTGGACCTTGCTATATGTTCGTTTGAATATGGACATATATATAGCACAAGCATTACTCACAAAAGTGAAGGCTGGTGGAGTATTTACTTTCACTGTTTATTTTTCTGTGGCATTTTCCGCATTGATCAGTGCATCGGTGTTTTTCTGCAAAAAGAATAATGTGCGTGTGTTTTAACATTTTGATTTGCACACTGGGAGTTGGGGGGCTAGGGTCAGAATTCGGAAGGAATTTGTCATTTTTTTATCATACACTTCATAGAATTATGGCTCAAGTTAGCAGCAGAGAAGATCAGCATAAAGCGTATGATCAGTAATACATTCATCTCCTCTTAGTGTCAGACATAAAGCTTGACCATGGAGCGCACCAACCTTGTCACAAGTTATAACAAATTGCCCGTGTATCATTTTAACCCTATATTACACATTGGATTAGACTAACTAATACTACCTCCGTCCTGGTTTATTGGTCTTTTTTCGTAATTTATGCCAAATTTTGATCAAATATTTAACTAAGAAAATGTTAATGCATGTCAATAAAAATTATATTGTTGGATTCATATTTGAACATAGTTTTCAATGATATATTTTTTGTGACATGGATGAACATTTTGTTAGTTAAATTTATGGTCAAAATTTGACACAGAATACAATAGATACCAATAAAGCAGGACGGAGATAGTACTAGACAAATTTGCTTTTGCATTTGTGGAGGGGGTGCCCGGGCACCCACGGAACCCCCACTGAATCCGCCACTGCGTCCTCTGTACATATTGCAGGTCTCGTCATCACTTTTTTTTGATAAATACATGTATCATCATCACTAATTAAGCAACCAGAAAAAAAAAAGAAATGAAGCTCGCTAACTATCCCGAGACAGCAGCGGATCAGCCGCTCAAAAGGGGATGATGGACTCGAAGCAGTTGACGCCGTCGAACTCCGGTGCAAACCACACCTCCCGCTTCTTCTCCGGCCGAGAGCCCTGGTCGACCTTCTCCTCCTGCCGCTGCTTGTCCGCCGCTTTCTCCGGCTTCTCCCCGCTGCCACCCCTCCAGGAAAGGCGCGTGGGCGTGCTGTAGCCGACACCCGCAATGTCCATGGGCGAGTAGCTGAGGATCGAGAAAGCCAAGATTCTGTCCCTGGTCAGCGGCGCCTAGCCTTGATGCGTTTCGGTTTCCTGGTATGCGAGTGTGCTGCATTGATGGATGCTTGGTTTCCGATAGCTCCGCTCGTGCTCTGTATGAATATATACGAGGAAACGGGGGCAGGAAAGTGGAGCCCTGACGCGGACGCGAGACGCGGTCGATTGTTGACGGAGTCGGAGAGGCGGAGAGACGCGCTGCGACCTGACACGACAAGCCGCACGTAGAGTTGGTCAAGATCGTTCAGGCAGGCGGATACGTTGCTGCTGCCTGCTGGGTCGGAGACTTGGACTTGGACTCGGAGTATCGTGGTTGGTCGGCGTCGCGCGATGCGCTGCCGGCCGTTTGGGTGCGGGATTCGGTAAAGGCCGTTGGGTCGCCGACTTGGACTTGGACGGCCAGAGCAGGTGTGCCACGGCCTGCAGGTAATGGCGCTGTGCATGTGCAACTTTGGGTGCGGTATACCTAACCCACAGAACTAATAACTTGACCCCATCCAGAACTCAGCTCTTCTGACCGTCGGAGGCTCTAGATTTCTAGGGACAAAGACTCGGTAGAGATTGCTGTCTATTACAGGTTCGTCACCAGGGGCTCCTTTGCATGACTCGGCCAAAATTCTGCTAAAGAAACGCAATGGGAGGTGCACCGTATGCCGTGTTCACTGTGTTAGATGAGCCATGACGCACACTGCCGCCACGAGAAAAGTCTGAAATAAACCCTAACTTTGTAGAGAACGACGTAAATGAATCCTCAACTTTAAATCCCTGAAGTTGGTTGGTACCCTGATCTCTTTCATCCCGGTCTATTCTCACACTAGTCCTGTTCGGTGCACTGGGAAAAGTGATGATCCCAGTCTGGTTCAGGAGCTACTCTCACCAACAATACGGGTGCGCAAGTCATATTACTCTCTTTTCTTCTATTATCTACTCTCCCGATCCCCTTTTCCACTCCACCCTTGATTCCCCTTTCTCCCTCCACTGTTGATCCCTCTTGAGCCTACCCTGTCCGGGCCGACGACTGGAGGCGGCTGATGCTGGAGACATTCGGCCAGCAGGGCCAAAACACTGGTGGTGGCGGGCGGTGGGGTCTCAGCGGAGCGTGACGGGGCCAGTAGGGCATGTGGGCGACACGACTAGGACTTGGGGTCGTGGCAGCCTGCATGCGTGGCGTGAACGTGGAAGCGAGCGCGCCAGCATGCGGCTTGACCATGGCAAGCACGGCGGAAAGGACCAACACAGTTCAGCCTTGCAAGTTGGCCATCCAGCACGGGGCGGTGGTACGGTTGTGGCGTCGAATCGATGGCTGCTGAGAGCGGCGGCGCATAGCTGCGAGAAACTGCACAAAGCAGGTGGCATCAGGCACCAAACTGAAGCACCGCGCCGCCGTGCCAGCGTAAGTTAAGGCAAACAGCAGCATGGTTAGCGAGCTAACACTGCGGCCAACGGCCGAACGGAGACATGGATGCGTACGTCGGCTTGGCATGGCAAGGCTGCAGCCATCAGTAAGAAAATTCCCCTAACCGATCGGTGCTCATGTCACTGATCACGCTAGCCATCTTGTCGGGCTTGCCCAGGTGAGCACCCTGTTGTGAAGATCAGCCGAAACAATAATCTTGGCACTAGACATTTCGACATGTGATCAGTAAAACTACTATCGGCGGTAATTCATCTGGTTCATGACTTTTGTTGGGTGACAACCAACAAATTAATGAGGATTTGTATCATCCATTTTTGTCCTTATACTGTGACCCGACTACGTGCTGGCTATCTCGTTGGGCTATGAAGGGGTGCTCGTTGCCTTAATATTTGTGTCCGCTTGAACAAAGAGTAAATTTCGCGTCTTTAGTCAAGACATTCCAATTTTACAGATGGATCATTTATTAATTCTGCAAACTAGCCTATAAAAGAAACTTTTTCTAATCTTTATTAATTGACGGACAGGCCTGGACCATGATCTGTTCCAATTTTTACATAAGTCGAAATGGACACATAAAAGTGAGTTTGCTAGCTTTGTCATCCATCATCTGCCACTCCAGTGGCATTGTTATTTCCTGCGCTTAATAGATGCAGCAGCACCTCGGAGTGGGATCGGGATTGCAGTAGGCTTGTTCCGGGTTGTAGCCAAAACTTTTGCAGATGCTTTTGCACGTTTCCCTGTTTCCCGGCGTAACCGGGTCCTGGCAAACCGCCTCCGGCGTGCACCAGCTGGGTGGGTCGACTGCACAGCGGCACGAACAGAGATGAACTGTCAGTTTTGTACCAAGGGAAAGAAAGAACAGATCTATAAAGAAGAAGATGATGGAAGCATATATTCTTTTTTTTCTTCTGTTTTTGGCTTCGGCCCGGTTGTCCTTTGCTCCTACTATATATCAATATAAAAAGCAAAGTATTTGCCTTGCTTCAAAAAAAAAATATTGTACAGGAGAAATGTATGTTCTTACTATCTGCGTTACAGGGCAGGAAGGCGGTAGACATGACCAGAAGAGCTACAACCAAGAACAAAATATGTGTGTCGTTCCTTGGACGTGCCATGGTGAATGGGTTCTTGCAATTCCTCTTCTTCTGGGCAGCTAGTGTTGTTTTTCTAGTCTAGTCGATGGATGCCAGTATTCGCCATGATGGTGATCATATATAGAGAGAGGACTTATCGCAGGAATTAGGGGGCATTAATGAATTCCCATTTATCCTCTCGTTATCATAGCAATATATAAATAGAGGACTTATTGCAGGAATTAGGGGGGACTTAATGAATTCCAACTTATCCCCTCCTCATCATAGCACTAATGCACCCGTAATTATCTACCATTTATAGGTGGATAGCAGTACACACCAACACATGGTACGCACCAAAAATAGTACTCTGACGCAAAAATGTAGTACTCCCTCCGTCTAGGTGCGCAGTGGCGGAGCCTCTTGGAGGCCAAAGGGGGTCACGACCCCCCCTTCCGAAAGTACAACTGTAAAATTACTAGGTATACTAATCATTATGCCTAGCTCGTCAGAAGATAACCAACTAAATACAAGAGGAAGAGAGAGGGATATAGGAAGCAACGCATAGCAACGATAGACGGAGATAGGAGTGCATAGCGAGGCAGGAATTGCACCAAGCCGCAGCGGCAGCCACTGACTGCAGCAGGCAGCATCACACATCATCATATTGCTACTGCGGGAGCCACTAACGGTACCTCCATAGATGTATATAATCAAATCATACTAGTCATACTGTTTTTGTTTTTTTAACAAGAACATCCAGTTCCTACTGCTCGAGCGTTGGTGAAATTAGTAATTTATGTTGTGAATCACATAAGTTTTCATGCATATTTCATTTTTAGTTTCAAATTGGCCCCCCCTTGGTGGCTTGTCACGCTCTGCCACTATAGGTGCATAAGTCATCTTACATTGTGCACCACGACCAAGGCGGAGAGGAAAAACGAGAAAATTGAATGTCTTTTTGCTAATTAATAGCACTGCATGCAATGAACTAACCACTGCATGTCATGTTTGGTAGTCTCAAGTTATTGAAAGCATGCACGGCTCACATCTCTTATTGGTTGATATGTCACAAAACAAGAAATGAGGAGGGAGTTAATGTACTGTGCCTAAGTGTTTTGGGATTATTTGGTTTTCGTAAGGTGACTGACACACGTAGACGGAGGGAGTACTTTTATATTGCGGGTAATAGGGGATATATTAAGCAATAGGGTTTACAAGGAGGTCTTGGTCATAAACTGGAGACAAGTTCTCAGGTCCCAAACCAAACCAAACAGCAGTTCTTCCCTCTGTTCTGGCAAAATTTGCGACACAGTGACTTACCCTATTTTGCGATCGATCCACTTGTAGAAATAATTCTACTGCCCATACACAAACCTATAATGAGCGAGATCAAATGAGCGAAGCACATTGGGTCTTGACTCTTCTCTTGAATGGCATCAATCAGGAGCTTGCAGTCCAGTTCGAGTTAGACCAGCTTATCGCTCCATTGCATCATCAGTGTCAAGCCTTCCTCACATGCCCTTGTTTCGGCCTCAAAAGGATCTGAACAGTTCAGCAGTTGACGACACGCCAAGAAAATTATGGTCCCATTTTCATCTTGAAGCCCCGTTCCAGCTCCGGCCGAGCCATCCTCTGCCTAAACATAACCATCGCAATTCAGTTTCACCCACCCAGCTGGAGGTTTGGCCCAAACGTTATCAGGTGGTTTCTTCAGTTGTGCCATGCGAGGATCAGACGCCATACTGATCAGAACGGGTTGCTTTCGTTTTATAATTTCGTCACTGGATGCTTCCTTTAGGTTCCTCAATATTTTAACATAACCGGAGAGGATTCTCTTGGAACCTTCAATCATAGGTAGAAGTTTAGCATGGGTAACCTCATTGCGGGCGTACCATGCTCGCCAAGCAGTCAAGATGATGTAGTCGACCATACTTTTCGGCACAAACTCCAGTAGATCTTTCAACCAACGTGTAGAGGTAAACTGAAAATCCATGTCCGCAAGTAGGTGCCATATACTCCTCATAGAGCTCCATAGTTGTCTGACATGGGAACAATTGTAAAGAGCGTGTGTTGTGTCCTCCTTTGGAGGGATAAAAGTCAAAAGTTGTAAAGTTTGTCCAATTATGTAAAATATAGAGAGAAAAATTAACTTCTACAATATCAAATTCGTACCGCAAAAGTGAGGCCGCCCTCGATCACCGAATACTATAAGACTTGTACTGTATGTCCTAAATAAACGGTGTATTTTTGCCACTGTTGCCCATATTCACTTAGGCAAGGTGAAGCCGCCAACTTCAGATCGAATCCAAGCCTGCTGTCGACTCGCCGCCCAGCACGGCCAAGACGGCGCACCGAGTGCCGGCGCCAAACCCCGTCGACAAGGGGGAGACGCCCTCTCTATCAGTGGCCCCACGCCACCCGCAACGCCCGCCGCTCCCAGGGGGCAGATCGGTCGCGCCAGATCAAACCCCCTCCGCCACCGCCATTGGGCCGCACCGCCGCCTCCCAGCACTGAAGCCGCCAGATCTGCACGTCTCCGCCGCCGGAGGCCCCGCCGGACCCAGCTCCCCCACGAGCGGCGGCCCGCGCCACCGAGATCCCGAACAGGAGAGGAAGGAGAGAGCCCCGCCGCTGCCAGCGCAGCACGGGCTTCGCCCGGCGGACGCCCTCCGGCAGCGGCGAGGGGGAGGAGCGAGCGAGGAGGGAGTCTTGCACCGGGGACGGAGGGGAACCTCCCGTGACGCGCTCGCGGGGCGCGTCGCCGGAGCGGGAGGGAGGGGGATGTCCTCCTCTGCTAGCCTATGTGCGGGCTTCCTCCGGACGTCTTGCTCGGCTGGTTGGCGGAGCAATGGCGATGCGAGCTCTGGGTCAGGGGAAACCATTGACCGGCGGTGCCGGTCACGATGTTGGCGACGCTCGCGGCGCCGTTCTCCCTCTGGTGGGCGACATCGAGACCCTCTCCTCGCCTCCACCCCATGGTCCCGGGCGAAAGCCTAAAATCTCTTGATTGGGCGGCGACGGCGCATCGGCGTCGTTTTCTTCTTGAAGATGCTGCATTGGGAGTCCAGGATGGTCAGGGGCTCGGCGCGGTGGTGGTTTTCCTGTTTCTGTCGTGTCCCTGCTCGGCAATGGCGGTGGTCTTCTTGGTCTTGGTCGGTGACGGGAGCGATGTGTGGGTTCCTGTGAGAGGTGAGGTGGCCAGGGCTCGTCCTCTCTCCGGCAACATGTTGGCCAGTCCATCCGTGCTCAGGGGTGAGCTGTTCTGCCTCCTGACGGGTCGGCGTCCTTCGATCCAGGACGAGAGGGCAGGGGTGCCCTCTTTGGAGGCAGTGGCGGAAGGTAGAACAACAGGGTTGGCCCTTGGGAGTTGATGGAGCGTGGCCTCCCTCCAGTGGCGAATTGCTCCCTTGTCGCGGTTTTGTCGATGGCATGATCGGAGGCCGTCACTTGTTGTTCAGTAATGTGTGTATCCTTGTCGATTTTCTTTTCTCTTCTTTTCCTTCTTTGTTATGGTGATGGCTGTAATGTGTGGTTGATGCTTTATATATAAAGCGGGGCGAAAGCCTTTTTCGGCTATTCGCTTAGGCAAAGTTTATAAACTGTTTCCTTTGAGGTGCTCACATCAGTGACATGATTGTGATGACAAACCTAAAACCACGAAAGAGTATTTTTTTTTACCGTGTGTGATGTTCTATTATTATGACCAATCATGTAAACACCAACTTCGAAGAGAAAAAGATGGTTATATCAACAGCATCATGGCCAAGTCGTTTTTAGCCTTAGCGTCAAATGAATGAATGTACTTCCAATCACGTTGTAAGCCGACAGAGGAAAAGAAACGATGAACTTATTTAGAAGAAGTTGGAAAACTGTGATGATCATCGTGGATCGATCTGGGACTTCTTCCTGACTTGCAACAGATATGGGAGTCTAACATTCCATATGGTTGATTTTTTAGTTCTTTAGAAGCTAGAGGACTCGTGAAATGCTTTCGTCTCCCGTTATGAATTCCATACGTCCACCCACAATGAGAAACAACGTGCTGAACTTATCACTATGGATATTGAGAGTTAAAGATATTACTCTGCGTGAAGCTGCTAGATCATGGCTATTGTATCTCACTTCTAAGCTTCATTCTCTTCCCTGATGTAATGACATGCTATGTTTTTCTGTACTATATTCATGTGGGGAAGCTCTTCCCCCAGGAATCGTTCAAAACAAAAATATTTCACATGTAATTAAATGTAGTGAACATTTTACTGGAGCATGAGAAGAATAAAACTAGAAATTTGATCTAGAAAAACACACACAAGACTGGTGATCATGTGTATGAAAAATTGGAGACATCAACGGATCTTCCACTTGCTATGCACTTTCAAGAACGCCGACAACGAACGAAAACTGATCGATGGTATCATGACGGGACATAGTTGATACTCCGCTCCTAAAGATAAGATAGTATTTAAAGTGAAACTTAATTACAACTAAAGATAGAATCATGCCTTTGCGGGCAATGGCAATCTTCCAGGCATGTGATATATTAGAAGTACATGTCCTTGTAGATATATAGATTGCTACATTTTGTCTTCTTTCTTGGTCTAGATATATAAATTCCGACTTTGCTAGGCAGAATGTTCCTTGTATCACCTAACATCAACCACTCCTTTTTTCCTCAAAGGAAGAAAAAACTAGTGCCAACTACTCCATGGCACGAAAGGCAAAAGTCTTGTAGTATAAGACAAAGAATCTAGTTACTTCCATCCCATAAGAAAATGCATTGATATTCGTGTTTGATGTTGTTACAACCATAGTTTCTACTTGTCATTATAACAAATAGCTGGCAATGTGAAATTTATCGAGAACATGAGGAAATTGGAGTCATTGGTAGAGAAGCAACCATTGCTCAAGGAATCCGGCAACAAAATATCATCCCAATTTCTCTAGTTAATCCAACAACCATGGATCCTAGTAGCACTAGGTTTACAATCATCTCTTGGAAGATGATAGGTCCATCTACTTAACTGACAAGGTCGATCAACTCTTGAGGATGCACACCGGTTTGTGGTATATTAAGAGCCATTGCTCAACCCTTCTGTCCATGTCTAGCACTCATATAGCGCATCATGGTTGGTGTGGTGAAGCCATGACTCTTCTTCGAGAGGTCATACTCATAACCTATGAAACAATACCGTACAACTTCTTCAATTTGGTACTGGGCCAATGCGATCAATACTGGAATTTGTAAAACATGGATGTGTTTTTTTTCAGTTTTGGTATTTTTCAGGTACCTCAATTTTTTTGTTGCGCCAATCAATTTTAGGGGTATGGCACATCCCCAATATTTATCTTACGTGTGGGGGATGCAGGGGATCGCCAATGTTGTTCACAGGTGATGCAGGGCTTAGAGGAATAGCCGGGGTGGCAGCCAGCATGGCGGTTGGGGCAGGTAGACGGGAGGGCGGGGCAGAGGCAGGCGGTTAGGTTTGGGTAGGCCGCTGGGGAGGAGGATGAACCGCCGTGTAAGGAATAGGAAGAAGACACGGGACCAAGAAGATGAACATGCCGCGAGATAGATCATGGGCGGCTTATGGAACGTGACTGATGGAACTGTTTTAGGCACCTGTTAAATAGACAAACCTTCCTTTTTGAAGAAAGATGGACGGCTTACATAAATCATGAATTCATGTCGTGGAGGAAATCGCTCGCTGCATGTAGTCATGTTTTTTCTTTTGTTTTCTTTCTTTTTCTTTTCAGTTTCCTTTGTTTCTTTTTTTCTTTGAGGGAAACAGTTTTCTTTGTTTCTTTACGGTTTTGTTTGTTTCTAACCGAGTTTTCTTCTGTGCACTTGTTTCTTTCTTTAATTTTTTGTTTCTTTTTCTTTTTGCACTGCTTTTCTCTGGTCATCTTGTTTTGTATTTCTTTTCTTTTTGGTTTCTTTTGTTTCTTCCTCCGCTTTAATTTTTTGCCTATTTTTTTCGTTTATTTTTCCCTTGCTTTTTTGGTTTTCCTTTTTGCTTTGTTTGTTTTCAATGGTTTACTTTATTTCTTTCTTGGCTCTTACACTTTCGCATTAGTTTATTTGCTTTTCTTTCTGTTTCTTGGGTTTCTTTCGTTTGTCTTTTTTAATTGGTTTTTTTTATTTTTTTCCTAGTTTCTTTGTCGAGTTTCATTGGTATACTTTTTGTTCAGCACATATCAACTATTTTCAGTACCCATTATACATTTTTCAGTACCCACACCGATCTAACATGCCAGGAGACGCAGAGGCCTCGCAGCCACTAGCATCGACCGAGTTTTTCCTGGCCACACCGTCTGGTGGCGGCGGGGAAGGGAAAGGAGGAAAAACAGAAGTTGGGCAGCGGCGATTAGTTCTCCCTCCGCATCGCATGTAGGGGGCACAAGACAAGGGTGGTTGGTGATAAATTTGGGCCAAATTGGACATGCATTAACATTTTATTAGTTAAATTTATAGTTAAAATTTGACATAGAATACAAAGGGAACTTATAAACCAGGACGAAGATAGTACCTTGCAGGCCAATGACCGAAAACCGAAGCTTGTGCGCACGTGACCAATACCTACCTACCTGGTCTTTTCTAGAAAAAACCTACGTACCGAGTCGTTCAACAAGTGAACTCTCTGAAATGGCACGAGCCAACACGTCACAGCACGGCCAGAGAAGGCAGCAGCACTGGACAAGAGAGAAACAAAAGAAACACGCGCGAAACCAGGCCACGGCGTGAATCTGCATCACGAGTTCGCTTGCCCGCAGCCGTGTCCACGAATACTATGGACTCCTCTAGTGCCATAAGCCGCCATGTCCAAATTTTCCTCCGTGTTCTGACGTATATAAGCTAGGCTCGGTTCCGTCCAACGTTCACCAACCTTAGAAAGACAGAAAGCAAGCAAAGCCATTGATTTATCCACCACTGAGAAGCAATCAAATTCAGAGCGTGCCAGCAAGCGTGGGCCGCCGAAGCTGCTGCGGAAATCAATCACCCGTCTCTAATCGGTCATGGACAAGATGCTCGCCTTCTCTATCCTGAGCGCCTCGCCGGCCGATATCACCCCAGGCGCTCGCGGCAGCTGGGGAGGCTTTCCTGACGGGGCAGGCAGTAGGATGACCAGCTGTCGGAGGAAGAGCAGCACCATCAGCAGCCTGTAAAGGGGAAACAGCAGTCGCACTCGCAGCTTTCCCCGCCGCGGGAGGAGACGCGGCGGCCGCGGTTCACACCGGAGTTCGATGGGATTGACTGCTTCGAGACCATCATCCGGCCTTAGTGAACTGCATTACTGTAAGACGCTCGGCTGATCCGGGGCTGAGTAATTCTAGATTCTTTCTTGGTTTGACGAAGCTGTGTTGCGTGTGTGGCGACTGGTCGCCGGAGGATCGGGGCCTTCAATTTGACCTGCTCTGTTTCTAGCTGAGGCCAGAAGTTGTATATGAGCGCAACCAAACTCTTATTTTCTTTTGAATTGATCATATTCATACAGAAGCAACAAACTCAAATCTGGACAAGCTTTTTTTTCTACAAAGTTCAGGAAATTATCGGCTCACCATCTTTTTGTTTGAAGTGTTATAGAGATGTACATAGAAAGCAAACCCAAAACAGGATGCGCCCAGTTCCAGAAGAAGTGGGCACGTTTCTTTGATGCATATCGCAGATAAATTCCAATCTCGAAGCACTAATTGATTTGGTTTGGACCAAACCACAGCCGTCACCATTAGCCATCTGATAATAAAATCATCTTCGATCAGTAGCTCTGTACAAATTATAAGCATCCTTCTTGCTTAGCAACAAAAACATACAGATGGAGAAGTATGAGGCCAAAGAATTTATTATGTAGGCGGGTAAATGTTAAGCACAATTGCCATTCAATTCTTCTTTTCAAATTGAGGAGCTTTTCACCCCTGATTTCATTTCCTGAAAAACATCAATACAGGATTGTTCTCGTCATCAGAGACGGGATAAATCTGTCAGGTTGTGCCATCTTTCGCTGATGACAACTCATTACGAACATGCGCTATTTTTCCGGGATTTTGAGGAGTATGAATACATCGCAGGCTACTGAATTCACCGTGTATGAACTTCTTTGCTCCTGATGCTTCTCATTCCCAAATATTTGTGCACCCCTTTGGTTCATCTCTTGTCGCTTTTCTCTGGCTGTGTGTTTGCTATTTATATGGACTCTAACATGTCAAACAGAAGGAAGAGTAAGTATCAAAGTGTATATGAAATATTGCACCACCACCTTGCTATATGTTCATGTGAATATAGACTTGTATATAGCACAAGCATTACTCACAAAAGTGAAGGTTGGTGGAGAATTTACTTCATTGTTTATCTTTCTATGGCATTTTCCCCATTGATTCTCTCCATCATCTCTGAATATGATGGAGAGTATTACATTAAAATGTCTGTTCAATACATGAAAACCAAATTCGTATTGGATCTGATTGTGGTCTATCGTGATGCACAACCAGATATAAAAGCCAGGTTTCTAGCTGAACTTTCCAGAGTTCTACATGACTGCATCAATCATGTGCTAATTGAGGGAGACCTTAATATAATTAGAAAAGCATCCAAAAAAAATAAACCTAGGGGTTGAGAGAACATGGCCTGCATGCGAGAAAATATACCTAGGGAAATAATATGCCTAATCCTTCTTTTGAAAAACTTGATAGAGTACTTTGTTGTGTAGATTGGGAAGAACATTACCCATTTATTGAGATAACTACTTTAGTGAGGGACAAATCTGATTATACTCCACTGTTCTTAAATACTGGAGACTTGCCCAAATCCAACCCTATTTTCTGGTTTGAAAATGATTTGTTCCTCGGAATTGATAAAGTTGTTATTGTTACTTGGAATGACCCCAATGTTGTTGGGACTAATTTTGATAAATGGCAGAGAAGGTTTAGAATTCTTAGACCCTAACTGAAAGGGTGAATAGAAATATGAATGCATGGTATACACCACTCTTTAAGAATTCATCCGATTAATAAGTTAACGGGGCAGTTAATCCCTACTCGTAAGAGAGCTAAATCGAATAGCACCTATTAATTACGTTAACTTGTCAGGCCGATTAACTTGCCAATAAGATCGATTAATAGGCTCTCAGGATGATTAATCGCTGTTGGCCCATTAACACAGGGGCAAACAAAGCCCAAACTTTAGGCTCGTAACCCCTCCCGTTCCCTCTCACTCCTCAATATCTAGGGTTTGACCAAATCGTAACATATTTGGTATATTGCATAGTTGAGGTCTTGAAGTATGGTAATAGCTTAAAAACTAGATATATTCTGGCAAGTTTCTTTTTAAATTACTGATTAATGATCGACCGATTAATCTAGTTAATAGGCTGATTCACCGATTATTCTCTACCCCCAAGCCGACCGAGCAGCTACCGGCTATCGATTTCCTTAACAATGGTATAGACAACTCAAAAATGGCATTCTATTCAAATTAGATGCCATTCATAAACGTTATGAGTCTTTTGGGCTTACTCTCCTCATAGTCAAGAACACATCGCCTTCCACACGGTGGTTTTCTCAAGTTGTGTGTCCCAGGTGAGGGAGGTCGCGACAGTCAGTCGTGTGGCACAATAGTGGTGGCAGGGCTCTCCTGGGCATGTTGCGCTATTGAGGCATGCAACACGGTGGCAGCAACCGCCAAGGTGGCGATGGCATGAGAGACGGGGCAAATGTGGCAGTTGAACTACGTGGGCGAAGTAGGATTTAGCAAGAACATCCTTCCATTTGGCTTCCTTGATAAGTGATTGGCAGATAGATGTGTTCTCAGATCTTGAAGGACTTAGCAAGTAGTTTTCCGCAGACGGACAGCTTCACATAACTTACAAAATTTTGTGCATGTACACGTTGCCTCTATTTCATCTTTCTAGTATACTAAAGGAAAAATCTATTAATACATGATTTTTGATGACGTTCTTAGATTCCGTCTCCGTCCATGACGGTATCTTTTGGTTTGTCATGAAAACTGTCATATGAGAATTCACTGCAAAACACTAGCACCGCTTACTACTAGCACGGTCAGACCGTCAACGAAACTGTCATGGGTAGCATTCTCTTCTCTGTACATTTTATTTGGACCGTCATTGGCGTCCTCCTAGAAGATGTTGCACATGATGCAATGTACGTTATGTAGCATTCTCTTCTTTGTACCGTCATTGATGGCTTGCGCTGACGTGGCTTGGGTGTCCTTGTTTGTTTGGCTCGGCTCGTACTAAGCTGAATTGAAAATAAATTTGTCAGAAATAATTAACAGGGTAATTAGGCCACGTCAGCCCGCCGGGGTTTTGTCATGAGTACATTGTCGACGCGGGTGGAGGATGGTGGCGATTGCATACTCGCGGACACGCTCAGGAACACAAGATAGAGAGCGGGATGAGGTCGAGGATGTGAGGGAGAAATAACACAGAAAGAGAAAGAGAAAGAGAAAGTGAAATAACACAAAAAATATAACCAATCCAAATACATTATGGATTAATTCCAGAGTCCAAAGAATTTCTTTTAAAAGTTCAAGAAAACTAGGCTGGCACCCACAATAGTTTATATGGCCCATGCCTTATTCTAAGGCTTTTAGAAAGGTTTTCAGGAATTTTTGGAAAATATTTAGGGGTTTTCTCTTTAAAAAATGTTTGAATTAATGGTCCACTCCAATATTAAATAATTCGTCTTTTACCAAAAAAAATGAATAAAAAATAAAAAATATTAGAAAAAATTTCTCTACGTATTCTTGTGATTGCATTTGATTCATAAAAATTGAACTTCAAGTGCATGAATTTTTTGGCAGAAATGTGTTCAAAATTCCTAGAAGCCGTTCTCAGAAGGAGATGATGGACTCGAAGCAGTTGATGCCGCCGAACTCCGGCGCGAACAGCAACTCCCGCTTCTTCTCCAGTCGAGAGCCCTGGTCGGCCTTCTCCTGCTGGAGCTGCTGCTTCTTCTCCATCGCTTTCTCCGGCTGCTCCCCCGCGCGGCTCCTCCAGGACAGGCTCCGGCTGCTCCCCTGCGCTCCCGCCTACGGTGTTCGTGTCGGTCCTTGTCGGTTATTAGATGAGGCGGAGGCGCGAAGTCCTGTGCCTGCTAGCACATCCGTGCATCGTCGAAGTTCATCTGCGAATGTGGCCTCGAGAGGCGCCACGCCGCTGCGTTGTAAGTGGGGGTGGCCTCGTGGGCGGTCTCGAACATGCCGAGACCGAGCCGCACGCCACGGGATAGAATCTCCGCGTAGAACATGTCGAAGGGGCGGACGCGGACGCCACGGTAGCCGGAGTTGCTCCGGCCGCGTCGGGGCGGCATGTCAGCGGCGTAGGTGAAGTCGCGGCCACATCGGGAGAAGGGCGCGACGGCGGCGGTGGGGCGCTGGATGCGAGGAAGGAGGGACAATGGGGAAGAAGAAGGTGGGGGAGTGCGTTTGGCGGGCTCGAGCGCGCGATTTATAGAGAGTGTCGGATGCCGCGCGCCAAAATTATCGGGTGCCGGGCAGCTTTTTCGCGTGCATGCGCGATTGTTTCCCATGCTCCGGAATCTACCGCGCCTGCTGGAGCACGCGAAAACACGCTTTTTCCCGCGCGCGTGATATTTACGGCGCCTGTTGGAGATGTTCTAAGAGCACCTACTGCCGGACTTGAAAATCCGCCCTCCTACAAGCCCGCGTCCGAGCGCGTCCATGGATAGCGCTCGCTGACCCCTCGTATCTTGCACCGTGCACATCCACATACCTCAAATACGGATTCTCAAATCCATACATGTCGATCATGCAATACAAATTTTTCGAATTCAATAGTTCGAAACAAAGCCGAGCAACTTATAGTTCAACAAACTGAACATGCCGAAATTAAATCCATGGAGGGAGCTTGACGGATGGCTCGCTTGTTGGATCACTGGCAGACGCCATCCATGCCACCTACTTAGAGGCCTTTCTTGCGTCATGCTCGTCCTGCTCCACCTAAATCCTTGCCGCATGCTCCGCCTACATCTGTCCTGCCTGCTCCGCCTATATCCTTGTTGCATGCTCCGCTTGGATCGAAGGCGTGCCGGGTTCCGAGCACGCCCGGGAAGGGGGGGGGGGGGCAGGGCGAAGGTGCTTGTCCATGGTCCGCACCTCCCTGCGATGCCGCTTCCCTCTCTCGCTGTCGGCATCGCCACATCCTTCGTGCGATGTTCTTTGCCTCGCACGACAGAGCCGAGGAAGGGACGCTGACGGACAAGGTGGACGCAGTGTCTGTCACGCCGGTCGGTGACGGGCTGGACGACATGTAGGGTGGCAGATCAGAACACAAGGGCTCCCACCCTCTCCGCCGCGTACGGTGGGAGGCCCGACTGAGAGCCAGCCCTCGGGACATCCTGGCAGTAAAACCAGGTGTCCTGCGTGCCGCGGGACGGAATCCAGTTGCTTGAAGCTCGACCCGCCGCCGCCGCCGGTCCAGTGTTCGATGACGAGCCCTTCTCAGTCTTCTTCGGCCGCTCCAACTTCGTCATCGTACCTTTGCCCATCCTCTCGGAAGGAACGAGTGCGTGGAGTGGTGGAAGGAGCCACGG
>NC_041386.1:689060482-689062121 GCF_002162155.2 Triticum dicoccoides
GGAAGCAAAAAGGGATCTAGGGTTAACCCGCTAACTCTTTATACCATGGGTAAAATTGCGCCACGGATTCTCAGCTGCAGATTCCCCAATCGAACGGCATCCGCAGTGGTTTTCAATCGAAGAAGGCTGGTGATTCTAAGTCTGTACTACATGTCAATCATTCTTTATAGAGCCAAACAGGTTGGTAACAAAACCACCTGTTTTCCCGATTCATAAAAGTAAGTGTTAGGATTTCACTAATTAAAGTGTTAGCCGTATGGGCACGTGCCAGTATTCATGCAACTGAATACTCGAGCCTCCAAATTATGAATTTAACTGAAACTAGAGTAGGTTGGATCACACGACACCTCCTTATTGACGGTTTGGGGTCTTGTGTCACGAGCTAGAGTCTCACTATTTAGTCACTGAGGATCATCCCAGATGGTTTCATAAAACTAATTAGTGGTGAGCATGATTGGCATAGTGCCGGGCCAGCATGAAATCATCGCACATAAGTGCCACAAGTACATGTTAGTTTTGTGATGAAGCCTGTCGTATATATGTAAGTGAAGATTTTCTGCAAGAAGCAGTTTGGGATGAGTCCCCCTTTAGTCTTGCTGCACCACCCTCGCATGCATCGGAAATTTGTACTGCGCTGACTTGCATGGTACAATGAACTGCAATGGCAAGTCCTTCAGATTCGGTAGAGTGAACGGCAACAACAAAAGAATCCTAGCAATGAAGGATAATAATTTGCTGTGCAAGATACCCTCTGGTTCATGTGTACATGTGAATTTGCACCAAGCACAATTTTCCCAGTATCACCCAATCCCACAACATATGACTGTATCAAGATACTCAGATTCTTGCTCGCACACCTGTTGATAGGGGTAGCGTTTGTAGTGGCATTTGCAACATGAAAACCTAGGTTAGAAGCAATGACATATATAGTGGCTACCAATAGTTGTCCAGTGCCACATTGATAGCAGTACTCCTATTGCCCATGAATTTAATTTAATTTATAACATCTCCCGGGGTGTCCATATGACAACCACCTACAGTCTATCATATACTCAAAACTCAATGGAAATGTTATTTGGCTTACATTCCACAGGGAGCAATTCCTGGCGAACGTCCCCAGATCCTCCGATCTGGATCTAAGGGTGACAGTTTTCTACGAAAATTACACTAAAGAAAACTAAAAAATACACCAAAAAAAGAAACATGCAGATGCCTAGGGTGGCTGGTAACCATTTGCCACCCAGCGGGGTCCAAACTCAAAATAGTTCAATCGGATAAAAGAGAATCATGCTAATTTTTTCTAAAAACAAAGCATTGAATATTTGATTCAATAAGTATAGCAAATATATTTTTAAAATAGTATTGTACTACTAAGGACAACATTGCACATACCTCTGCTCTAATTTTTAACTAAAATTCCTTTCTAGCTAGAAATCTTAAAAATTTCTTTCAACAAGTCAACTCTCGGACATGAAACCACCCAACACGTCACGCTATGGCCACAGAGGGAGCAGCACAGTACAACAGAGGGAAAGAAAAAAGAAATGTGCGAAGCCTCGACACTGCGAGGCCACGCCACTGTTGGGACAAACCCCGGACCAGCTCTCTCTCTCTCTCTCTCTCTCTCTCTCTCTCTCTC